>NW_022280054.1:12060312-12090314 GCF_004355925.1 Anarrhichthys ocellatus | reverse complement strand
CCCCCTGGTGGACACTAGAGAATTTCATCATAAGAATCTAAAGTAAAGTATTGATCCCGACATGGAAATAAGTAAGAAAACGAGCTGCAACATGCACAGTCGGCGCATTTGCACACGTGTTGTCTTTGTCTTGGGCTGAGGGACGGAGGAGGAGATGAAGGGAAGGAGGGAAAAGGAGGACGAGGAGGAAAAAGCTCAATAAGTTAAGTGGTTGTAATAATGTTCTGCCTCCCGACTAGCTGCTGGCAAACCCAGCCCACCCTCGCCCATAACACTGCCTTGGCAACGGGCCCTTCCTGGCAGCCGTGTCCCCCCCCCCCCCTCTCCTTGAGAGCAACAGGCTCGCTAAATAGAGGACACAGAGAGCAGGATGATGTAAAGCTGTGTGTGTGTGTGTGTCAGGGTAATAAATGTAGAGCTCTGCTGAGGGGAGAGATGCTGATGTGTATGTGTGTGTGTGTGTGTCTGGAAGACCTGATATAAATGTGATAGATAGCTGCTGTTGGAATGACAAGGCAGTGATGTGTGTGTGTTTGCGGGAGAGTGTTTGTCTGCTAAATGCAAAGTGTTTGGCTGAGAGAGAGAGACAGGGATGTGTGTGTGTGTGTCTATAAACGGGATAGAACGACATCTTGGCAGAGGTTTGAGCTCTTGTAAAGCGACGGGAGGATGAGATTTTAGTCGCTCTCGTAACGACATGGAGAGCGTGGGCGTCTCGTGCGTCAGACCTGGTGGAAGATGAGCGCCTGGCTGATGTAGCCCCAGCTGGAGGTGGGGCTGAGGTAGTGAATCAGCAGCAGCAGCAGCAGCATGAAGGCGATGCTGGCCGAGGCGTAGATGGCGTTGATGAGGAACATCATGACGGCGCAGCCCACGATGCCCAGTGCGCAGGTGTGCCAGGTGAAGTAACGGAAGGTGGGCCTGAGATGGGGGGGGGGGAGAAGAGGGGAGGTAAAGGTCACAGTGGGAGCAATGCACGTTTATTTATATTTTAAATTCAGATACATTAAAGCATTACTCCGCCCGCTACGTATCACGCTAGATGGACATCCACCTTCGTTATCACTGTGGTTTGATAAATTGGCTTTTTGAGAAACTCTTCTTCCCCAGACATGAACACGATCCGACTGTCTGCTTTTGACTGTACTGTGGTATTATTCCAGGTGATGAAGTCTCGACATGGTGTCCATGTCTGAAGTTCTTCACAGAACAACCTTCTTGCTTCCTGCTAGCTCACTTCCAACACCTCTGAAGAGGCACTTTCCCAAAACGTCAGCTCTTTACACCGAGAGGGGTTCGAGTCAGATTGTCCTGAACACGATCATCCACCACCTGGGTTCAACAATCTAACGACTCAGGAAGCTCGTTAGAGTCTAGCGAGAGCAAAGAAATACGTTTTCAGTCAGTACAATGTCTCACTGACCTTATTCCCACGCTATCCAGTCCATTTTATTAAGAGTCTGATCCCGAATCATCTTTTCTACTTTTTGATCCTGTTCCTTTAGGACTGGAGTTTTGTTCATCTTAGGATTTCATGACACGAGAGGGCTCAAAAGATGTAAAGATATAACTACACTGAGTAGTGAAACGTCTCCATACCCACTGGATAGATTGCTCTGAAATCGGATACAGACATCCACGCCATGAATCCCAATGACTGGTGATCTCCTAACTCTTCATCTAGTGCCATCTGACCTACTATGCATGACACATTTTGCCTGGAGACGCCTGTTCTTTTATTGTCCTCTCCCGATCACAATTCTCCTGTATTTCTCCCAAATTATGACAAATTTCCGCACTTTTTTTCCAGCTCTTTTCATGATCACAACCTGTTTGTGGCCCTGTACGGCCCTATGACTAACTAATGTCGTTTTTCCCGGCGTGCTCGTGCCTCGAAAGACACAAAACGGTTTGAGCTAATTTGAGTCGCCGCTGGGTGAAGGTCAGATCTCGGCGGGCAGCGCCCCAAAGCTCCACGCCGCTGCGCACGCGATTTTGCTCAACGCGGCAAAAAAGCCGTCGGAGGGCGACACACAAGATGTTGGAAATAATTGGTTTCAGAGCGCAGTGGTGCCGACGTCCCGTTGTGTCTGAAAGGGTCTTCAGAGAGAGACGGAGAGAGACGGACTAAGAGAAAGAAATACTCAAGCAGAACGAATGAAATGAATGAGAACTGGTGACTTTATATTTAAAGATCCTCCCTGTTTTGGGGATCTTAAAGATTAAAGTATGAGCAAATACCTGCAATACTAATACAATTCCCATCAGCCTTTTTTTTTAAAGTGCTAATTAGCTTATGTTAGCATGCTAACACGCTTAACTAAGACGGTGAACATGGAAAACGGGGGATTAATAAAGCAGTCCCATCACCGAGCCGATCTCCAAGATGTTTGCTCAGGAAGTCATCGTGTCGTCTGGATGTTGCAGCACGATGTGAATGAAGTGCTCCATAAATCTGCAGCCAGATGGTGTTTTTTTGTTAATTAGACAGAAACAAAAACAGTTTGGTGAAGCCGTTTACATGATCGCTGCCACACACCGCTGTCTGTCATAACTCTCATAACTCTACTGTCTCACACTGAAGACGGTCCCAACGTATCTCACAATGTGACGCAGCAGCACAATGCATCTCAAGATTAAAACATACGGATCTATAGATAGATGCAGTGTGCGTATTGCCATCGATAAGTGGTGCGTTCATTAACTCACTGTTGATTTCATGGATTTGAGATCACGTGGAATGAATTTATTGGGTATATTTTTACTGCTGTCTTTGTCTTTTAGTTTAACTTTAGTTATTTACCTCACTCTTATTGTTTTACTTCTTCTATACTTAATATTTGTTAATCTATTGCTCATGTGTGTTTATACTTTGTACTTTTTTTGTTATTCTTCTGCTGCTTTAACTTTTAAAAAGTAAGAAAATATAAAATACAACCATTTCATGAGAGTTAGTGAGCCATATGGAAAATTAACTTTCACCGACATGGAGGGAATCTTTTAAACTAATTTGTCTGGGTTTCACTGTTGTTTCAGCGTCACATGAAGGAGTGAATCCCCCACACGGGGACAGGAAACCCCTTTCAGACTCCTAATACCTGTTGTTCATTTAGAGGAATAAAACATCTTCCAGCATCGTGATCCTGTAGAAACACGTATCTGGTGAAGCTCATGGTGTTCTGTTTACGTTGAGTCTGCCAGAGTCTTCAGCTCATCTTTATTCATCTGAATGCTAATTGTTTCCTGCATAGCTAAACAAACATTCTGTTGTGGGGCGGCTGAGTCTCAGAGGTCGGCTGTTCGATCCCCGGCTGCTACCGTCCGCCTGTCCGCCTGTCCCAGTGTCCTCGAGCGAGAAGCTGAACTCCAAAAAGTTGCTTCCCTGAACACTTCACAGCAGCTAAATGCTGAGGATGGGTTAGATCCAGTGTTGTCTCTCCTCTACTTAATAATAACTACTTTATTCAAATAGCACCTTTAAAAACAGAGTTTACAAAGAGCTTTGACACACAAAGCAAAGCACTACTCTTTCCAGATAGACACAGCAGTCTATCTGGTGTCGTTGTGCCGTACAACCGCTGCAGGTTGAATAATAATTAACAGTACATGGCAGCTGACGTCATGCCTGCAAATACACATACTGTACATACCCTCGACTATGATTAGGAGAAGTTTCTATAATTAAGTGGTTGCAAAGATAAACAAAGAATACCTTACTGACACAATATGGCCTTCAGCAATGAAGCTTGGGCCAAAGTTACGCTGCGATATATTTGTTTTAAAAGGTCAGATTTGAACGGAAAGTGATGTCTGAATCTCAAAGTCAGACAAAAGATAATTACTTCAGCTCTAATTCTCCACACACACATACACATACACACCCACACACACACAGACACACACACACACACACACACACACACACACACTGTCCTAACGTGTGACTGCACTGCAGAATCAAAGTAAATAAGGAGTGGATGCCGGGACAGGAGCAATGATATAAAATGAAAGCACTGGTGGATAATAAGCTGCCTCTGCAGACTGCCGTGCACCTCTCAGTGCTCGAGTGCTTGAACTCGTATAACAATGAGTTGTATTCACATATGTACCCGTCAAAATAAAGCGCGTGCCATCGGAGGACGGAGAGCGCACTCGTATTGTCTTTTTGGAGGATCACGTAATTGACCCCAATTTCCCCACAGTAACTGCAGCGGCGCAGATAAACAGCCATTAAAAAAAATAGTCCCAGCTGTAATTACAGCACGCAGCTCCAATGACCTCCTCGGATAGATGAACAGGTTTCAGACTCTTTAAAAGCAACCGGCAGCAGCAGCAGGAGAGCGTGAAGGTATCGGGAGCATAGCGGGGGGGCCACACCAGCGGGGGAACTACATTAAATAGAGAAACAGAGGGATCCGCAGACGGAGAGAGTCATTAGCAATCCTATCGGTCAACTTTCTCCTCATTGATTGCGGAGGGGCAAAGGAAAATGTGAGCAGGTCTCAGGTTAAAGACTTTAAAGTGAATACTTTTAAAGAACAAGGACAATATTTCACACTGATGTTCAAGAGAGTCGTCCCGTGGAACTGAGACGGTGAATCCAAAGTTACTCTTAGTAGTTCATATTTATGAGCAGAGGAACCACATCAGGGATGGATTCTTAAAGGCAGATATCAACATTTGAGAGTTGTTAACTTTCAAGATCAAAACAGCCGTTATTCATTTCAAAAAGATAAAAAGTCAGATCAGTCACACAGAGACTCCATACACATAATGAGGTCCAGCTTTCTGTGTGCATGTGATGAACTCCTGATAATAATCCCCTAGATTTGATAATCATGGTCCCCAGAGGATGAAGCATACTTCCGTTAACTGGTAGCAAAAAAACAAAGATGGCGACGGCCAAAACACCAAACTCGAGGCTTCATAACAAAAGTCAACAAACCAATAGGTGACATCACGACGACTACGTCCACTTCTTATATACAGTCTATGGTCTCACCTATTAAATCGTCATCACAATATAAGTGATATTTCCTCTCGTGTCCCTTTGGAATCCTTTGGCGTGCAGCATCACAGCGGCAGAATTCTGGCTTAAAACATTCGTCACACTGTAGGTGGATGACTACACCACCACCCAGCCCACTGCTGCGCTGCTCTGACCCGACCGTCTTCAAACTTTGCTTTTAGTTCTTCTCGACTTTGATCACTTAGCACCCGCGGTGCCCGGTCTCGTCTTCTCAGCTCCTCTCCGTCCGGTCGGAGAACAGGTGTAATTAGGATAAAAGCTCGCCCACCCATCTCTCTTCTGTCTCCGAGGTCCTTCTATCACCCCCCCCCCCCCCGCCGCCTCTCTTGCTCTCCAGCGGCTGATGTCACTTCGCTGACACAGCGGAAAAAGCACCCGTGAAATATTCGCCGCCAATCAAGTCCTAAGAGACATTAAGAAAAAACGAAACGGAGAGCGATGAAGACGGAGAGAGAGGGGACCTGGCCTGAAGCCAAAAGACACGTCATAAATAGAGGGGTAAGTGGGGACACAAACGTAATCCACACACACACTCAGATGGAGGGGGGGGTTCCAGGTTCTTTAAGTGAGAGGTCAGAGAGTGTGTGTGACATTACGTAAGGCAGCGTCCCAGCAGTGGCACGACACCAGTAGAGACTGGACTGACCTTAAGAATCCATTTAACAAATCACTTGGTATTAGTTCAGCCAACACAGCAACCGATTGACCCTTCGCTAAGTCCCGCCCCCTTCGAGCGCAGACTGGCCAATCATAGCGTCCACCAGGGTCCGACAGCTATCCGGCTCTGCTCCAAAGACTCTCATGAAATGGTTTCAGATTTTAGTGGATTTGGATAAACATTGTGTGATAGTGACACTCGTTAGCCGGGTTGGTTTCTACCTAAAAAGCCAGAGGAGCTAACATTAGCAGGTTACGTTAGCACAACTTTAACTAGCACTTAGTTAAAGTTGCACTTCAATGCTACGCTAGCTACTGGAGGTATGCTGAATGTCTACACACGCTGCTTTAGCTTTTTAATGATTACAACAGTGAATAAACACAACATAATCAATGTTCGCTATAGAGAAAACACGATGCAATGACAGCTGATATTATCATGACTGGGTGATTATGTTGTGTGGAGGTTAATCAGGTGACAAGACGTCCCGGGATCCATCCCATCATGCACTTGTGTTCAGGTAGTTTAGCATCAGTTTCTTTTTTTAAATCATCTCCCGTCCAAGAAGGCGGCGACCAAAACGCCAGACCAATGAGTGACGTCACGACAAGATATACAGGCTATGCTTGTAAATATAACATCCCTTTAATGTAGCATGAAATAAGCACTCACAGTTGAGAGACGCTCTCACAAACAAACATCTATAAAATAGGGTCAGTATGAATAAAAATCTATCGCTCTGAATATCTGGTTTGAGTTGAAGCACGCACCTTAATCCTCCACCGTCATTAACAGATAATGATGCTCTAACAACATTATCTGTTATATCTCATCCGTCCGCACACAGTTGATGATCCATCTGGAGTTTTACACTCTCCAATCTGTCAAATCACTCACGACTCGTATTTGGACGAAAAGGACGGGCCTGGCAGAGGGCAGAGATTGTTTTTTTTGGGAGCGAATGGTTCAGCTGGTCAATTCACAGATTTATCACAAAGACAATCAAAGGTAGCTGCAGAGAATGTCCGCTGTGATGCGGACGTCGCGTGGCACTGAGTGGGTTTTCTGTCGAGCGGCCATTCAGACTGAAGGTAATCGACCGGCGTGTGACCGAGTTCAGCGTTGTTCCATAAACACCCTTTTGGCGTAAAGCGTGAAGCGCTCAGTTGTGTCCTGAATCCTGGCCAGTGACCCTGTGACACTGCGTGTGCACGTGTTCATTTACGTGTGTGTGTGTGTGTGTGTTCATCCGTGTTTAAGCCACAAGTACAAATGGCTGGTGCCCACCAGCCCCCCCCCCCCCCCCCCCCCCCGAGGAACACTCCACACAGCTGGAGCCACTGCTGATAAAGCTGCAGCCAACAGAAGCCTCTTCGCACAAAACACACACAGATAAAACTGCAAACACACACACACAGATGAAGGAAAATACTCACAAGCACACGCACACACACACACACACACACACACACACACACACAGATAGTCCAAGAGACAGATGCGCTCACACATCAATGATCAAAAAAAAGAAAAATCATCCAGCGTGACTTGGATCTCAGACTCACAAACAAACAGTCTCCAAATCGCATACCTTCACACTCACTCAAACACACACACGCGCACAAACACACACGCGCACAAACACACACACACACACACACACACACTTAACAAGCAGACATCTTTTCCACTACATCATAATTTCAATCCCTCCTCTAACACAACAGCAAAAAAGGGAAATATTTCTGCTAAATTACTTATGCTAATTACAGAGCAGTTCTCAGGGGGAGAGACGGCTCTAAATGGCTTTTAATTCTTTTTGCCTGGAAAGAGACGTGGGAGAGAGCCAGACAGAGAGCGAGCGGAGTGAAAAACAACAACGACAACGAAATAAAAACACACAAACTACATGGCGTTGAATTTTGCCCGGTGACACAGCAACAATGAACGAGCAGAATGAAACAACTCGGGGGGAAAAGAGGCGGCCCGGCCAGACAAACAAGCTGCCTTATCAGCTCCGGGGGCCTCGGGTCCCCCGGCCGATGGGGACGGGAGAGATCAGCGGTGGGGGGAAAGTTTTTTTGCGGCTAACTTTGTGTCCTGTAGCCTTTGCCAGCGGTCACACTGCGATAACGAGGGCTGAGCTGATAGCGCACAGCTCTGTACATACGAGGCACCAGAGGATACGCTGGGCACTCGGAGTGTGTTGTACAGAAAGTTAGTTACCGTGTCCTCTCTCTCACGATTACTATGAAGTAACCACGAGACTCTGAGGCTCACAGCGCACTCTAGTGGAAATAGATGCATTTAACATCTAACTATTAAGGAATCTTGTCCTTCACATATATGACACATCAGATCTACTTCACACTGGGCGGGTTTATTAATGGGAATCATAGACTGTATATAAGAGTCACCAATGAGTCACCCATTGGTTTATGGACTGCCGTTTTGAAGCCTCGAGTTCAGCATTTTGGTCGTCGCCATCTTGTTTTTTTTGCAACCAGTGAACAGGAAGTGACCATATTTGGACTGGGAGTGACGTAGAGACGTCGTATACGTCTCTGGCAGAGACCCGTCAATCACTGTGTAGCCCCGCCCTAAAGCATCCCCTGCTTTATGGTCTGTTTGACTCTAAATGGACCATAATTTACTAAATGAACATCATGCTGTGTTGAAGAAGACTTGAAACTAGAGATTGAGACCATAAACTTATGTTTACAATGTTTACTGAGGTAATAAATCAAGAGAGAAGTAGAGTCATTTTCTCACAGACTTCTATACAACCAGAGGAGTCGCCCCCTGGTGGACACTAGAGAGAATGCAGGTTGAAGAGACTTCAACATTGGCTTCATTTTTCAGAACCACCATCAAAGGTTGTTGCAATTTGGACATGTGACACTTCCAATATTATTAAACTCTGAATAAAGAAGCGAATGGCTAAACAAGCCAACAGTGGGTGGGCGGGGCTTCAGGGCTGTGCAGACTGAGTCGAGCATGTCGTCCTCAGCCTTTACTGCGGCTCATTGACTACAGTCCACTTTTGCTGCTGGATGCTTGATATACTAACACTACATCCAAACTCTTCTTCACTTCCCTGGAGTCAACAAGCAGTAGCGGTTCTCGACAACGATCCACGCGAAACTTCAAGGGGGCCAATAAATCGTCCCGCTCCAAACTGGCAGGCTTTCCCAACGGGCACGCATCGCTGCGAACTGGAAAGCTAAGCAATCGGCACGTTCTGAACACTCACTGCACTCGTCTAACCATAAAGCAAAGACTATGTGTGTGTCCATCCAATCTTCTTCACACTTGGCGGGTGTGCTGCAGGATGTACAAGGATGTGCAGTGTCCAAGTTGGTGCAATTTGGACACGCGCCACGTGCAATATTAATGAACTTTGAACAATAACACGGTTCTACAACACAGCAAGTCTCTGAATTGATCTCAAAAAGAAAAATCCAATGTATCACAGAAGCGAACCCTTTGACGAGCTTTGGTTTGGTACCAAATGATTTTGGCTGAACCGACCTTTTGAGCATCGAATATACATACTGCTGGTATGAATCACATGGAGTGTCCAAAAGGTCTTAGCTGAAGTCAGTACAAAAATCCCACCTTAGTGACTCCATACCACAGAAGAAGAAGAACATCTGACCATGATCACTTCAGCCACTGACGCCTCTTTAGCTTCCAGTGCAGCTCTGTTTATTAAAATGGTCTCAAGAAACTGAATGAACAAAAGCGAGAGCCGACGTTGTACATAGGTTGTTCTTTTGGACTCGGAGCAACGAGAAGATGTTAAACTGTATTTATGTTGAAATAGGTCAAAATAAACTTGGGCAGCTTGTAATATACTTGGGTGTGACACATAATAGTGGGAAACTCTAGTGGGCATCATCCATGAGAAGGCAGGATAATAGTGTCAAAAACAGAATATGTCCTTTCTTAGTGCACACAAACAGCAACGTTACATTTCTTCTGCCTGAATCGAGCAGTCTTTTGTCATATTGATGTGAACATTTCACTTCCTGTCAATCACCTGACACCCACAGGAAGACATAATCAAAACATGTTGTCATACAAACTGCACCGTCAAAGACGCGCTGTTCGTATTCGGGCTCTCTTTATGCGCTGTGACAGCTGTTCCTTTAAAGCATTCCTCCCTGGATGTTTATCACACTGGTGCAGTTTCAAAACATCTTTACTCCGATTACTGTAAAATGTGGACTAATTGTGCACCCCTAATTAGAAGTAGACTCTTAATTTAATATTTGGTAACAAGGCTCAAGGCTGACAATGGAATCATTTTTTTACTACGATGCAGTTTTATGAGCACTAAGAAGGAGTGCTCTGATCTTCCCTAAAATGTAACGAGAAACGTTTGCGTTGGAGACGTCACAATGCCAGAAATGTAGCGACCAGGATTCTCTGAACCCAATTGATACAAAAGTAAAGAAATTAAATAAAACAAAACACAATTGGAGCTGGTGTTTGGAAGTTAAACAGGTCATAATTCTCCTCTAATATCTATTTTATATTGCTCTGAAGACAAACAGGTTATTCAGGTTTCTCAGCAAAAACTACATTTTACACAGGATTACATTTGAACACATCGTGATAACGTTAGAATTTACCCTCGCGACAAACACATTGTCACTGAATAGAGCTTGAACGGATCATAATGAAACTCAACGGAACCTCCGCTAACGTTAGCTAAAGTTAGCTCTCGTCCGGCCGATTTGTCAAAAAAATGGATTCAAAGCAGACATCGAGCTCTTGCTGTAGCTCTGTTGTCGAATGAGGAGGAAGGGAGGATTATACTGTATATAGTTCATCGTAATGAAAAAACACAGCTAAATCAACTTGTCGTCTGCATTTGTCCGTTCCTACGACATCGACCGGCATCAAAACAGGAAGTCAGTGGTTAAGTAGTAAAACACGACTTTTGCTCGATTTGATTGGCTGCGTGGGCCGAGTGCGACTCTGCATCCGGCGCTCAAAAGTTGAGAATATTTGAACCTTTTTTTGCGGTGCGATCGGGGCCTGAGGCAGCTGAAGTCTAATCAACCTAATCCACTAACATCTTCCGACAAACTATTGTGTGGCACAACAGTCGGATGAATCTCATTGTGCTGAGAACAAATATTACAGAAAGATAATTACTTTGTTCTCCACACGCACAGTACGTTCACACTGTCTGCTGCTCTATCCTGACTTCAACTATACTTGACTGATGCGTCCTTGACTTGGAAAGCTGTAAATGTCCTCATCTCCAACGATCACCGCACAGGAATATATACCGCACCAAATGCAGTGCTGGAGGCAATCTGTCATAACAACAAAAAAAGTGATGCATGGCGTTTAAACACTTTCTCTCCTCCATAACAAATAAAATGCACAAGCAGTTGTCATGTTTGAAATGTATTTCACAGCCAGTGGAGGAGTTTAATCAGCGAAGGTATGTCTTTAGAGGAACAATATTGGATTTCGGGGGATGTACTTTTATAAATTAAAGATGGTGCCGATTCGGATGACAGCGTTTGTGACACCATCGACGCTCTATACACAGAAAATGTAACTCATAAAAAGAAGTTGAATGGGAAGCCGGGCGGCGTGGATGTAATCATGGAGGAACGTATACAGTACAAACTGTCCTCGGGCTTCTGGGAGCTTTTATAAATCAGGATCATTGCGAGTGTCCTCGGTAATACAAACAACACACACAAACATTGTAAATTTAAATCTCTAAACATCTCCACGCGCTGTTACTTGAGCAGGCTAAACACACACACACACACACACACACGTTTTATTGTCGGTCCCTCTCCAGCACGGGGCTGTAAGCAGTGACCAGTTTTATGACTTTTAATTAGTGCACTGTCACCATAGCAGCAACCAGCTGGCAAACAGCCACATCTTTACACACATGTATAAACAATGGCAGAGGTAGAAAAAAAGAGAGGTAGAGGAGAGTGTTTAGTGAGGAAAACATGCTTCAGAGAGCCACACGTCAGCCACCGGCCTCCGTTACGACAGCTCAGTACTTCAGCCACAAAATGACTATTTGTATATCAATCACTCGATACGAGGAGTCACCTCGTATCCTTGAAGGAACCGTTTCTCTCAAAGAGAAAAAAAAAAAAAAAAAAGTCTGAGCGTTTTAACAACAGCAGAACTAAATGAAAACATCCGTTTACAGACTCACACTAGTTGTGCAGTAAAATCTCAAGTCTCATTTATCCAGTCGTATACGTATATGCTCACTGCTTCGCATACGAATGCAGCTTTGCTTCACTTCAGCTTAAATCAAGTCTCATGGGTTCCCAGGAGCACTACACGTCTGGATGAGTAGCGCACCTGCCTGTTTTAGCCGGTTTTAGCATTCGAATGGATAAACGAGAGTTGGTTGCATGAGAGTTTGTTAAACTAATGTTTTGATCAGGCGACAACCTTCGGTTCTGAAAAGTGAGGCCAATGCGGAAGGGCCTTAAACCTGCATTCTCTCTACTGGCCAGCAGGGGGCGACTCCTCTGACTGTTAAAAGAAGTCTGATTGTACGGAAGCTTATGAGAAAATGATACGGCGTCTCTACGTCGCTCCTCCACACTCCAGATGTGGTCACTTCGGCTCACTGGTTGCAAAAAAACAAGATGGCGACAGCCAAAATCCAAGATGGCGACAGCCAAAATCCAAGATGTCAACGGCCAAATTGGCGATTTTGAGGCTTTGTAACGGCAGTCCACAAACCAGCGAGTGACATCAAGATGACTATGTCCATTCTATGGTTTTGATATAGATTGTAGTTGCTAAACGCAGCCTCAATTTATTTCAACTCATCAAGACTTTTCTCCGTTGTTGAATCCATTCTTCGCCGTGGAGGCAAACAGTAAAAACAAAGTTTACTTCAATTTTCAAGGTAACGCGGTTGGGCTGTGTATTGGCAAGAATGTGGCAATACGATACGTATCATGATACACGGGTTCCGATTTAATACAGCGCAGTATATTGGGGTACTGTAAAGCGATACGTACGATATTTAGAATCAAATTTCTGTTTGCCACGAACCTTTGCTTGGAAACTTAATTTAAAACAGTGTTTTTGAGAGAGAAAAAAAACACGATATCGCGATACTCCTGCGTATGAATATTTTCTTACACCCCTATTACACGTGTGAGTGTCTGTGTGTTAAGTTGTGACACACGTTTACCTGAAATTAGGTGCGGAGGCCCATTCCAGAGCGAGGCAGGCCAAGTCCACGGCCGCGTACACCAACAGGAAGAAGATGGCCACGATGCTGGCGATGGTGTTGAGCTTCCCGGAGAAAAGCACCAGCTGGAAAAAATATGTAAAAAATGCATGCCATTAAAATAATCTGCAACAATGAAGATCTTACACATAAGGGTTTTAAATAAGCTGCTACCAAGACTCTGGGTTTTTAAGTCAAGGATCCCCAGATAATTGAGCATAAGTCCATTTTGGTCCATAAAGATGTTCTGCTGTTAGATATAATCATCTGTCTGCACCGGAGGTAAGAGGTGACATCAGGGTTAGATTTGAACCAACGTCTAGGGAGCGAGACACCGTTAAAATTAAATTGTTCTACCTTTTCTCGGGGACCACTGTGGGACCACAGGGGGTCCCCGAGCTCCACTTGGTGAGCCACCAATGGAGGCTAATGTTCACCGTTAATTAAGACGCTATCTAGGCTGCGGTCCGGCTGCATGTGGTCAGCTCTGTGACAACACAGCCAAGTCGAGTTACACTGAGAGTTCTCCGTGTCTGATGTGGAGGGACAGTCGTACGTCTGGTAACACGACAGCCCACGAACGCATGAGATTCACCCTCGGGTTCCAGGTGGCTTCTAATAGAGGAGGGAAATGACGACCCCATTATAAGCGCTGCTCCCTGCCATGTTCTCTGACACCAGGACGTAACTCACTGCGAGGTACCACGGATGAGAAAGCCAAGAATGAAAGCAGCTTCCACTGTTTCACCTGCATTATATCTTGCTTTAACTACCACCATTATGCTCACATTTATAACCCCAGAAGTAGCAAATATTTATGTCAACATAGTAGAATTAATGAATTTTAAAGCTATGTTTGAATTTTTTGGCCACTTGGGGGCAGTGCTATCAGCTGTAAACACAACATTAAGGTACAGTATCATCACAATAAAGGCTGCTTTAGTGAACTTGTTAGCACACAGTTACCTCTTTACACATCAGGCGGACACAAAGCAACATTAGTGTTTAACAGCAGAGTCCTGCATCGGGAGGGTAATATTTTGTCTTAATTTCATTTACAGGTTTGATTCTGGGTAAAACAGAACTTCAATCAGGTACAATTAAAGTTAAAATATCTTATCTTAGTGTTGCATGTGTAGGGGTGCCCCCCCGAGACTCGGTTCTAAACAGGGGCCGGTTCTAAATGAGTAAAAACCTGGAGTCTTCTGAACTGAATGAAACATCTTCTGTGGATGTTTCTTCATCTGTATGTGACTGATTGCTCAGAGAAGGAGGTAACTACTGTACTAACCCGGGAAACAAGAGTAGAGTCTTTCTCTCCAATTACGTGCGCTACGATTGCTGAGAAACTTTGGTGGAGTTGGAGTTCATTTTCTTCAGCTCAAGGGCGTATCATTGGTATTTATGGAAGGGGAGATCGCTAACTTTGTGACCACGAAGCAGAAGTAAACCGAAGGGGGAATAGAGAGGGATGGAAGGTAACGATGGGGGAATGGAGATTAATGATGTCACATTATCGACAGGCGGTCAAGAAAGAGAAAGGAAAAGATGATGAAGCGAGGGAGCAAAGAGAGCAAAAAAAGAGAAGAAGATGAAGAGAGAAAGTGGGTAAGAAATCGTCTCTGACCTCTGGCAGTCAAAGTCGGTGGGTGTCTCTCCAGCGCTCCCCCGGGAGTCGTCTCCACCAGAGCATTAATTAGCCATTAACTCAGACACAGGCCAGCATGGACAACTGCTGTCACCACGCACACGTGTGTGTGTGTGTGTGTGGGTGTGTGTGTGTGTGTGCGAGCACACTTAATCTCCTCTGGGTATATGTTTTTGTGTGGCCATTTGAAAGAGTGTTTTTACTGGAAAGCGGTGTGCATAAATTGCCATAAATTTTGCTGAAAATAAGTGGGCTCACACAGGCACTTATATTAAATAAAGAGAATGGAGAGGAAGCAGCTGAGTCATGTTCTGGACTACAAAGCCCAAAGCTTTTCCAGAAAAGGCCTCCAGGTTTACAGGTTACAATTGGACGGTGAGTGTTTGAGTGGGATGCACGTACGCCGCGGCTATTGAAGCGATCAGTGGCAGTAAATACATACTTTATGAGATTAATAGAGTTTAATCGAGAAGTAATCAACAAATATTATACAAAAAATGTGCCCTCATTCTGTACGATCAATAAATTACAGAATTTGTGGAATCTTTTACATTAAAGTTTTCAGATTTTCTTGTTTTGTTTGTTAATTTGGGAAAACCAAAGTACTGCTTATCATGATCTGTGATAAGAGTAAACTTCCTTTATTCTCCAAATCACTACAGAGCTCCATGTGGTTGGCAAGTTATCTGACATCCAGTCCTTCATAGATGTAAAGAGTTTACTGAGGTCTTTTGTTTTGAAGGAATAGCTGAGTGTCGTCTGCATAACAGTGATAACAAATACACTTCAATGACCTGCAGTGGGGGTCAGCTCCTCACAGTCTGAGGACATCTGACAGAAAATGGTGGTTTGCTTACTACAGGGTGAGAATGAAACCCCAAGTGAGTTCAAGTGCCTTGGGGTCTTCTTCATGGGTGTGATTAACGGTAGAATGAGGAGATTGTGGCTCAGTTTTGGTTT
Source organism: Anarrhichthys ocellatus (assembly GCF_004355925.1). Lineage (NCBI taxonomy): Eukaryota > Metazoa > Chordata > Actinopteri > Perciformes > Anarhichadidae > Anarrhichthys > Anarrhichthys ocellatus. The sequence goes on along the minus strand of NW_022280054.1, from coordinate 12,074,770 downwards.
CAAATTGTGGTTTTAATTGGATTGATTTTGTGTGGAAGACTGCTGTGATCGGCGAAATTGGAAAGCATAGCGACTGCTGGAGCGATTTCGTAGAAAGATTGTGGGGATTAAAAAGATATTTGCAAATATTGTTTGCATTTTCGTTAACGTTCTTGGAGAGACTGAAAAAAACCCTGATTTACAAAGACATGTCGTCACGTGCAGTGTCCATCTTTGTCATTGTATACATTTGTGCCCGTCAGCAGCTTTCTTCTAACCTCTCTTCTGTTTTTCTCCTCCCCTTGTTCTTGCAGTCCGTCCATTTTTTAGCTTCACTTAAAAGTCCAATGAAAGAAAGCCTTGGCTCGTGCTGTGAGGCGAGATTACAATCAGACTTTTTGTCATCAGCGAATCATTGAAATGGCAGAGGACGAGGCAGAGAGAAAGGGGGACGAGAGAGTCAATGACCTCTGATGGAAGCGGCGGCACAGCTAACGATTTCCATCTAATTGCTCCTCCTCCACTCCAGGAGATTGGCGAGGGAGAAAGAGAGGAGGAGGAGGAGGAGGGAGAGAGAGAGAGAGAGCGCACAAATAATGACAAGGCATTTAGGCTTCAACACTCACCTCTGATAATGATGGGATGGTCCGGACTATTTGCGCTAAAGATTCTCTACCTCCTCTTTGTCTCTCTATCCTCACCTCTTTACTTCTGCCAATATTTTTCTCCTCAGGCTACATTTACTTCTTTCATCGACATAGAAGACACAATGGAAGAGAAAAACACGACGTGATTTTTGTTTGTTTGTTCCGTTCAGCTGTTCTAATACTATGTTATACACAAGAAACAAAGACATCAAACTGAACTAGCTTCTGCAGTTCTGTTTGAGGACAGAACTCTCTCCAGTTAAAGACGAGGACTTTATGATCTTTCTATGGCGAGACTTCACAACCCAAACAACGGGAGCTTGGGCTGATTTTGTCCCACAACCTCACTAACTCGGATCTAATCGGCTTCTCTTCCTTCCCTTTGTGCTGAGTCTCACTGCTTCTGGAGCTCAGTTGGAATTCATCCCGGGTTTATCGATTTCACTAAAATATTTAAAACCAGGGCCGGTGTTTCAATCTGTATCCTTGAAGTCGGCTTGAAGCTCTATATTTTTAGGCCCATTGATCGGAAAATCAAATAAGTGAGTGGATTCAAAAACTGTTCCCATTATTAGGGGAAGAAATAAGTGAGAGATGTGATTTCTACGCCCTTTAGGGTCACACTTTGGTTTTAGCTTTCTTGGACTTTTTTTTTTACTTCTTACAACCCGTCAGATCAACTAACTGGCAGCTTTGCCGGGATTTCCCTTTTGAAGATTACTGCCAGTTGCTTTTGTCAAGTATCAAATGTCTTCGTTGACTCTCTCCATCCTTCTGCTGTAGTTCCTCTCCACTAACCTGCACAAGGAACCAGGAGAGGAGCACCGACACCCAGGGGTTACCGCTGTGGGACGTCTTCTTCGCCGGAGAGAGCACCTTACCTGCAGGGAGGACAAGAAATGTTGGTGAAAAACCTTAAACTTTTAGGGGATTGTTAGCATGATAATTGCTCAGAATACTCTCGAGCAGCAGCTTCCATATGAAAATATCTGCGTTGATCTTAACAACCCACAGCGTAGAAACCCTGGGTGCATTCGTCCTTCAATGAAAGAAGGAAATGAACAACCATCCTTTGGGTTGATGGAGAGTTTCCTCCACAACAATGGACACTGGAAAATGGTGCACAAGTTTGGACACAAAGTTGTCCTCATCCTTGTCAATCAGACAGAGATGCCTGTTCACTTGTTGTCGATACTAACATTTAACTCCCCTATTGACACCTCCTCCTCACCGCTATTCCATATTTCTGGTAATATTTCAGTATTCAAACACGTAAATATCCCACAATGCATTGTGATAATGACAATAATGTTCATGACCTCAATAAGACAAATTACTGTAAGTGTAGGCATAACATTTACATTTTCGTTTTTCTGTGTGTTTCTTTATTTATTTATTTTTAGTTCAGACGTCACAAATAATCCTTTGGTCACACGGAGTACATTACAGTTTGGTGCGTGCGACAAAGGATACGTTACGTACCTCTGTTTATGCACACAAAAGCACGCCGAGGATAGTTGCACATGTTGAGTGTATGTGGTGCGCAGTGTGCGATTTCGGTAATTCAGATACAGATTCCAGAACGTCGGAGCCTTGAGCGGCAGCGATTACGTCACACTTTACAGATCAAATTCATTTGGACCGGGGATAGTCATTTCTAGTGTAACTGACATCTAAACCGAATGTATGTAATTAACTGCACATCTAGTCAAGACAAGAGAGAGCAGCGGCGAATGGGCGAGCGACGGAGACAAAACTGAACCAGCTCTCAACTGTATTTAATACCTCACAGGCCTGTGTGGTTTACTGGAAGGCAACTCATGTACATAACGCCTCGCATCCTCTTCACAGTTGACATTTCATCACGTGACAATGAGGATATTTGAGTTGTGCAGCGGAGGTTCACCTCCAGAATCAAAGACATAAAACTCCAAAGGGGGGAGGTAACAGGTTGGTGGGGGGGGGGGGGGGCTAAATTTCACAGCTGACGAAGGATGAGAATTAAATCAGCGAGACTTTAAAGTCAAATCAATGCGGCCGAGAGGAGCAGGACCGAGTGATGGAGAGGAGGGAGAGGAGGCAGGACGGGAGGTGAAGGAGCTGGAGATTAGTGACTTAAAAAAAGAGAAGAAAGAAAACGGGGAGGCGTGTGAGACGAAGACCTGACGCATCCATCACTCTGTTTGCATAGGACGGTGGCAAGGTGAAGCTGTGTGCGGCATGCATGAACGGCAACAACAACACACACACACACACACACACACACACACACACACACACACACACACACACACACACGGTGTGTGGTCATACTAACCGTTTCATCCCTCCTACAAGAACATTACACATTTATGGTTCCACAGTCGCCGACTCTTAATTAAAAGAGATTAATCTAAGTTAACCCTTTGGCTGTCGGTGGTCAGACAGCTGAACTCTCCACTGTCTCCACTGTGGTCTGATCACTCCGCAGAGGAACTCCCACTAATACAGCCGTTAGCCTCCCTTGACACACACGGGCGGCATGGACTCACACGGAGAGGCCTCAATGCTGCGTTCCGCTCGACGTGGGGATTAAACTCAGTGTTTTTGTGTCCAAATATTCAGGGAGCATTAAGTGACGTTGCTCGTTGCTCGATTAGTCTCTGAAAATGCGGCAACATGTCAGCGTTTCATATTAATTACCGGCCAAAGTTCAGGTTTGTGCACTTGCTGCACGGGGGATTCAGGGACGGCCGCTCGGTGTGGAAGAATCCCCTCGCAGTTTCGACTCTCAATGATGTAATGAACATATGAAATAGGTCTATTTTACTGCGTTCACTGAAATGTCATCATCTGCTCATCTCATCCCATCTGCCTCTTTCCCCCAACACGATCTCCAACAGAAGTTTCAGAAGACGGCCCCCCCCCCCCCAGCAGGAAAATGGTTTCACCTACCGAACAAGTCGTCTCTGGCCAGGGCGTAGAGGATGCGCGAGGCTCCGATGAGGTTGCTCATGGCGGCGGAGAGGGTGGAGGAATAAACCCCGATGGTGACGAAGGGGTTCCAGATGTTGATGTCTCTCAGGAAGCTGTAATCCCTCTGAAGAAGGACCCTGGAGAGGTTTGGAGGGATGACACATGCAAGGGATTACTTATAAGGACCATGCATGGAAGTTTGGTTCAGCCCGAGAGATTCGTTTTCTCTATAGTTAGATGTCGGCGTCCGCCTCAACGATCCAGTAAAGGTAGAGCTCTAAACAGAAGAGTAGCATTGTCTGAACAGAGGAACAGAGGTTCCATTCAGTTCCATTATGACGCTTTCAGGCTCCGTTAGGTGAAAATGCGGATTCGGCGATGGAAATTATAATGTTTTTATATGTTCGACTCCAAACATGCAAAGTGTTTGTGAGAAATAAATCCAGTTGTATGAAGGAGAATATCAAAATAGATATTTGAGATGAATTATGAGCTGTTTAACTTCTTGACACGAGCTGTAAGCAGATTATAATACAAAAGTATAACAAACAATATAGAAGACTATACAAAGTAAAAGAATAACATTTAGAACTTCTGATGGTTTACTGGCTTCAGAGCGGTTAGAATGATTTTTGGGACGGTGGCGGAAAGAAATAAAGTGTGGAGCAATCTATTCATTCACAATCTCTACCTAACAGTATGGATCATCAACGACCGGCAACAAGAAAAACATTATCGTGGGATCTCTGAATGAATTTGTTCCGTTTTTTATTTTGTGACTCCGGTCCGTGATACGATCCGAACCGTGAGTTTAATGATCCGTTGCACCTCCTACTTAGCATTGAAGACAGACAGACACACACACACACACACACACACACACACACACACACACACACACACACACACACACACACACACACACACAGGGAGACTCCCATCTTCTCTAAACCGATAATCTCACGTTATTACATCCATATCTGGAGATCTAAACCAAGTGGTCCGAAAGGTTTCTCTAGGGGTGGGAGGTGGGTGGGTGTGTGGGGGTGGGGGGTGGGGGTGGGTGTGTGGGGGTGGGGGGTGGGGGTGGGTGTGTGGGGGTGGGGGAACGAACATGACTGAAGAGGAAGTGATGATCACTCGGCCAGGGAGCCTAATGATGACATCCTGGAATAAACTGTGTGTGTGTGTGTGTGTGTTGGAGATGCTGTACTAGACATGGAGAACAGGAGATCACAGAAACCACAGCAGGGTGCGCATGATTGCAGCCGGCCCCCCCACCTCTTTTCAATATAACACAGCTAGAGAGAGGAGAATTAGACTGCAAAGTGTTTCTCTCTCTCTCTCTCCCTCCTGATCCATCTCAATCTCTCTTTGTGTTTTCAATACGCACACACATCCATCCCCCCCCGTCTCCCTCATCATGGTGTTTTTTAAGACCCATTCAAAGGTTGTTGACTCTTTTATAGTTCTCTCTCCTTCTCATTTCATTTTGTACCGCTGTCCGTTGGTAATTAACAGTCTCATCACGTTTTCTTTCAGGTCCAGTGAGTTTAATACTTATTATCATGGCCCTGTTAAGTATTGTTCCCTCCATCCAAAGATCTGAGCGCGCTATCATTTCACATGGAGGCAGGAAGGCGCGAGCGCGCACACACACACACACACACACACACACACACACAAATCAAAGGTGCTGCTGAGAAAGTTAACATCACCCTGGAAATTAGGAAATGACAACTACTTTTTATTCGCCGTGCGTGCGTGTGTGTGTGTGCTGGTGTGTGCGTGTGTGTGCTGGTGTGTGTGTGTATGTGTGTGCGTGTCTGCTAGTGTGGAGTGGGCACTGCAGAGAAAACTTTATGAACCGCTGCTGTAATCAGACTCTCTGACATATTCATAACAACTGTTCACCGGTCTGATACGCCGGCACACCATTGGACGCGAGTCTCGCTGTGTTTGGTGCACACAACAAAACAACAACAAAAGAAGAAGTGGAAAGCAAAAAGGTGCTAAACATTATGAGGAATTAAAGTGTGTGTGTGTGTGTGTGTGTGTGTGTGTGTGTGTGTGTGTATGTGCGTGTGTGTGTGTGAGAGGTGAGTGATGATGTGGGTCAAAACTTATAGGCTGATTATTAATTTCTCTGACGTGCAGCAGGAGCAAAATAAATCCTGAAAAGCTTGACATTTCCAAACCGGCTCTCAAAAACAAAGCCGCTGCAAACCGGGTGACAGTGATGACAAATGGTGTGTGTGTGTGAGTGTGTGTGTGAGTGTGAGTGTGAGAGAGAGAGACAGACAGAGAGAGAGAGAGAGGGAGGGAGAGATTCATCATGTGTTTGGTCAAAATAGATTGAATAACTATTTATTCTGTTTTATAATTGTGTGTTTCTTAAATGTGAACTGCCAAGAGTGTAAAGCATGTGACTGTGTGTGTGTGTGTGTGTGTGTGTGTGTGTGTGTGTGTGTGTGGGGCCTGGATCGTAATTATTGATCAGATCATCCGGCTGAAATGAGCTCTGCCATCCAAATAAAGAGAGGAACAAAAGCGAGTGACAGATTAAAGGAGCTCGTTTGAGAGCAGAGGAGGAAACAAAAGCTGAGCGGCTCAAAAAGGAGCCCGCAGAGATCGCCGGGCCGATTGTTCTCCCTCCTCCTCCCGGCACGCTGCACCCGTCAGCTCGTTTTGTTTACCATTTGTGCATTCATGCGTATTCATCTTTTAATCCATCAGTCCGCGTGTTCTGCGCTTCCGATAATTCACCCGGCGGTTTCGTCGAACATTGTGGATTAATTATCTGGTATTTTCTTTCAAATGAGGTGAAAAATAACTGAAGTGTTCGGGGGTGTGCTATGACGGCGGCGTGAAGCCCCCTCATCACGATCCCGGGGCGTCTCGGCTCAGAGAGGGCGAGGGCGCTCCTCATCACGACCGACGCTAACGACTCAGGATCATCTGGTTTAATGATCCAGACTAAAATAAGGCGTCAGAGTGTCCAATAAATGCTCAAGTGGGATCATAGCTGGTTACTGGGATGGCTCTGGCTTATGGCTAACATCACCGTTATGCTCATTGCACCATTATGTGGCCATTTGTGTCCCAGCGATATGGACATGATGGTCCTCGGAGCTGGAAGTCAATACTGCGACTCTGTCGGATGCAAAGGTTAGTCGCTCTAATGAATCCCTCCATCAACATTACAAGGACAGCGCTTATTCTTTTAACCCATTTTCTTTTGTTTGCCCTTCTCTTCCTGTTTGAAAACAAGGCTGGGCAGATATAGTATCTCCATTTTGTTTTTCTATTAAAGCTTATGGCAGTCATTACTTGTGCCCTTAAATTCAAAAACTTTAGATTTAAACTATTTTGTGCAAATTCCTCCCTCAAAATGTGAATCTCTGTGGTGTTTCTGCCAGAGCTGCCTCTAAAAAACATTAAAGAATGAAAGATCATGTTCGATGTGAAAGCGGTCATTCATGGTGACAACCCCACAGAGAGTTACTGCCCAATTCTGCACCTCTACTGTGTATTTTGAGCCTATTTTAGCTCATGGTTTTGGTTTTCCAGCCCAGCATATTCTGTTCTCACTCCCTTCTCCAGCAGCAGCTCCTCACTGTACACCAGCCGCCCTGCAGCAAACAGCAGACCAATAACCTCAGTGACCGGCTGGTGAAGACATCTAACAGCCGAGGAGAGGGAATATCGGATTTTCATTTGTCGGGTTGGACAAAAACACGACACCAAACCAACGCTAATGTTGCTTCGTGTCTGCTGGATGCGCAAATAGGCAATTGTTTGCTAACACGTTCCCCATAACAGCATTAAGAAGGTGATAATATCTGATACATCTTAAGAGCTCAGCTGCTCCCAAGTGGTCAGAAAAATAAATGGCTGCAGCTTTTAAGATCCTTTGAAATGGAAAACTCCTTTTATCCCTAATAGGGCGTGTGCAAACAATACGGATGAACATATAACCAAGAATGCGCTTCATGCTCCAATCTCTACCATAAGAGGTCCCTATTGCTACATGCAAAACACTAAGAAATGGATATCTACATTTATGTGGTAATATTAAAGCACCAAAATTAGATTTAAAAGAATGTTATGCCCAAAAGACAATGGGGGCTCTACGTTTACCTAACTTAAAGAAATATGATTGGTCAGCTTAGATCAATGGTTGCATGGATATCTCAAGTTAAGGATACCGTATGGGTCGGGATGGAGCAGACTGATCGCCCAAAAGTGCCCTGAGACACAATCCCGTTCATGAATCAAGATGCCTGTAGAATAAGAGTGAGATTGGACGTTAGGCTTGGGCGATATGATGAAACTATAGTTCCATGCGATATAGGTCGGCCACGATAACGGTCCTTACGCGCCCACGATAACAGAACTATCATGTTCAATCATCACCCTATTTTTCTCTTGCTTTCTCTGTGCTTCATTGCATTGTTGTAGCATGCTACATGCTAGCATCTGTCTGATTCTGTGTAACTGTGCTTATAGAAATGTAATTGATGGTGCTGTTAGATCGCTGCTACACCAGCCCATTAATACAGGGACGCTTTTGAAAGGCTAAACACCAACTATTTGGATTAAATTGGAATATTGCGATAATAACTAAAAGACAAACACATGTTGTGAATTTTGGAAATGATTACATCTATATTTATTCAATCAATGTTGACTTTTGAGTGTCGCTCGCTGGATGTTTTTGAGACAGAGAGGGGAAGAGAATGTGGAAGTCGTGGACTATTGTATTTGAACATTTAATGTTAACATTAATGTTAATGTTCAATGTCAGCGTTATGCTTGAAGCTTCTGACTCTTCGGTACAGCTTCAATAGCTATCATACAGCCCTGAATCCAGCAGTAAAAAAGAAAGCTCAGACAAAAGGGAGATCTGGAGAATGTCAACGAAGTGATTTGTACTAAAGACGGAAACATCTTAAAGCTCACCTTCACCGTTCACTAGTACAGGCTCGTACTTTACTTTACTGAAAGTCCATGTGTACAATTGGCGGAATGTCCTTTCCAGGAACAAGAGATTCATGTAGAACTGTTGAGTTTTCAACACAATCAAACCAAGAATTAATTCAAGGTTTCTGGTCCCAAATATAAAAAAACACATTAAATATGCCTGCTTTGTAAGAAGCACACCTTTATCCTAACTCAGAACTGAATTGAAAGTAGAAAAGGTAACACCTCAGATGAAAGACATGAAAAGGTGACAATTCTATGGCCCAATTTCCCACCATGCCAGCAGGGGGGGGGGACAAATGAGAACTCTTTGGGCGAGCGAAGCCAGTGGGCAAAATCCTTAGAGCGCACTTCAGAGGTCTGAACAGTCGCAGCCTGAAACACGTGGACCTCAATTTGCAAACGACCCGTGTTGCCTTTGCGGTCCGCGTGGGTCCCGGCGTGCTTTGAATGAGCTCCGGCTTCTCTCTCGCAGACCAATGAATGGACTCCATAGCAACAAAAATGCAACCGGCAGAGAACTACACCTTTTACTGCTGGGATTTAGTGTTGGTCTTTAGCCTCACTCCACCTTGACCTTTGTGGCTACTTTCAAGAGTGTAGCCGCGGCACACGAGGGGCGAGGACGAGATACAGAGGCATTAAAGAAGCAGACGAGGAAAGGGAAAGTGAGAGGGAGGGAGGGAGTTAAGTGCTCTCAGGGGAGTAGACTGTGGTTAAGGATTATTAAATGGGATCAATAACTAACAAGGCGCGCACGCACGCACGCACGCACACACGCACTACCTCCTCTCTCCTTCCCTTCTCTTCTATCCTCCCTTCCCTCTCCCCTCCCAACACTTCACATGTACTCTGCACATCTCAGCTTTTCCATCGCCGCCGTTCACATATCAAAATATTTTTATTACATTTTTCCCCGACGCTCTCATCTTGTTTCTACGGCCGCTCTCCGTTTCACCATTTCCAATTTTCGGCCCCTCTGTTCAGTCGATCTACAGCCACTTGTTTGTGTTAGTCCATCGTCTGCCCACCGTGTTACTGTAACTAGGGGCTGACTGATGTGTTTGTATATTCTAATATTCAGGTTCAACAGCCATTCTACCGTCTAACGACACAGCAACACATCTATGTACTTGTGTGAATGTTCGTATCTGCTTAACATACCTCAGGAACCCCTTGTCTGATCTACATTGGACTTGGCGTGTGAATTGCTGGGGACCCGAGGATGTGCCGTGACAGAGTGGGTACAGTTTGAACACACAACACGTTCAATACTAAAGGTCTACTGTGCAGGATTTGCGGCATCTAGTGGTTCAAGTGTGCCAAGCATGTAGGGGAACTATAGTGGCCAATGGGAGAACACAAATGGCTCTTTCTAGAGCCTTTCTGGATATAAACGGCTCACTCTAAAGGGAGGAAAAGATATTTAACATTAAATCTCATTGCTGCCAATAGATTCCCCTAAATGCTACGCACAGTGCCTTAATAATAAACTTTATCTACTAACATTACAACCAAACTCTTTTCAACAAGCCGTGATGCGGTTCTTGAGAACGCTGCAAACAGCACTTCTGAAGCCGCCAAGCGATCGGCCCCGAATGCACTTTAATCACTTAAAATCCAGTTCTATAACGTTGTGTTGTAGAACTGGTTCACTCCATTTGTCTCGACAAGGACGGTGGTGTTAAGCCGTGCTAGTGGTCGCAGGTCTAACGATGGCAATATCTGTCTGTCTTGACGTTGACTTTGCTCGAGCATCAGCAGCAGGTTAAAGTTCTCACCATTTAGTGAAGAAATGAATGCCCCCTAAGAATTGCAATAGCTTTGGTGATCCTCTGATTTTCCATTTAGAAACATCAGCCGGTCAAAGTTTCAAATTGCTGAATATAATTTGTTTTTGTGACTAAAATACCAGCAAAACTAATGATGATCTCTGCAGCTGCACTTTGACAACAGTGTCAACTCGCCAGAAAAGCAGCAATTTCATTACATTTGCTCCCCAAATTGGCAAATCCTGCGTAATATGAAGCTCCACAACACAGGCGGTGTGAGTAACACATACTGCTGTAATTCCTCAGTGCTGTTGTTTTTAAAAGAATCCAAACTAGTTTATTGTCGTTTGAAAAAAAAAAAAAAAAAAAAAAAAAAAAATCACCACCAGACCATTAAGTAGCCGTTCTGGAGCTCTCAATCATATCACATGATCTTCATCAGAAGATGGAGATTGCTCAACTGTCATGGAATAACAGACTTTTAAGCCACTGCGGACAAGAAGACCTTGAAGTACTGAACATTTTAACATCAACCATCTGCTCGTGATGATCATGCGATGCGATCAAAAGCTCCAGAACAGCTACTTAACTGACTTTGTGGTGAGATCAGACAGCAACCTCTTCAACCTGCATTCTCTCTAGTGTCCACCAGGGGGCGACTCCTCTGGTTGTATAGAAGTCTATGAGAAAATGACTCTACTTCTCTCTTGATTTATTCCCTCAGTAAACATTGTAAACATGAGTTTATGGTCTCAATCTCTAGTTTCAAGTCTTCTTCAATACAGCATGATGTTCATTTAGTAAATGATGGTCCATTTAGAGTCAAACAGACCATAAAGCAGGGGATGCTTTAGGGGCGGGCTTGCTGTGATTGACAGGTCACTACCAGAGACGTATATGGCGTCTCTACGTCACTCCTCCTAATATGGTCACTTCCTGTACAAAGTCCACATGGCGACGGTGAATATGCCGAACTTGAGGCTTCAAAACATCAGTCCTTAAACCAATGAGTGATGTCGTGATTATTACGTTCACTTCTTCTCTACAGTCTATGGTTGAGATCGTTTTCTCAACTGATGTTTCCAAAGCCAAGAATGAACTTCAAACCTCGACTTCACAATCACTTAACTTTGTCAAAGTCATGAAGGGTTTGAATTTGAAGAGCAAGAACTGGGATTCTCACTCATCTCAGAGTGTATGGATAATAAAACCACAGAAACATTTCATTTTTTCCCCATTTCTATTCGTAGAGACAGATGAAAGACACCGTCAATGAAGAATTGCTCTGAGTTACAGAAGACAGTTGTTAGCACAGCAGTGACGTCAGGACTTCGCTGCTTGTGTGGAATCGAATAAAAAAAAAGTTTAGTGCTTCCCATAAACGACAGGTGAGGTATTCATCAATTATAATAAACTGCCTCATATCTTTCATGGACGCCACCAAGTGCCTGCCAACCCATTTTAAATGAATATCTAAAATATCTACACCTATCACCTGTCACCCAAATCCTCCCTTTTCTCTCCTCCGTCCCCCCTCCCCCTCCAATCCCAACCCAGCAGCTTTTAATTCAGACAGGAGATGGTGTTGAGGACTTGGCCTGCACCACCATCATTGTTACCTCAAAAACAAATGGGGACGCAGTGAGGAAAGAAGAAAAAGGAGAGAGAGAGGGGGAGGGGGGGGTGAAAATGACTGGAATCTCTGCAGTGGAGAGATAGAGGGGTGAGTAACAAAAGGAGGGAGCACGGCTGTGTGGATGGATGGATGAATGATAGACAAGGAGAGGAGGGAGAGAGAGAGGAGGAAGGGAAGCCAAGAACGCTGCTGTGGGCCGATAGTGCCAAGAGAAAGGGGGGGGGGGGGGGGGAGGGGGGGGGGGGGGGGGGGGGGGGGAAGGAAGGAGGGTGAGGGGGAGAAGGGATGCTGGACTTGTTGCCCTACAATAGCGAGAGTCTGGTAACGGAGGAGGAAAAGCGCCTGAGAATGAGGACACGCGATGTAAAGACGGAGTGGTAACATACGAGGATCCTCAGTCAAGACTCAGCTCAAATGTTCTCCACATGAACGCCAGCAGCATGTTTGTGTTGTGACTCTGCAGCGCTAGAGAATCAGAAACGGTTTTATTGCCAAGTACGTTACACGTACAAGGAATTTATGAATAGAAAACATACAATGAAATGAGTATGAGAGTATGTTTAAAACAGGTATGTTATTAAAGTGCCAAGTGTGGTAGAGTTGTGCAAAAGTGTGAGAGCAGCGTGTGTGTGTGCGTGTGTGTGTGTGCGTGCGTGTGTGTGTGGAAGGAGATGAGCAGCAGAGGAACACACATCAAGAAGGCTGCATGTCAGAGATAGCACAACAAAAAAGAAGGCCCATCAGATTCAAAATTAATATAATTATCAAGTCGGCTATTAATACAAAAGCTGGGCGGATTAGCCTACATGTCACCGACGCACAGTACTGAGGAGGACACGCATGTTACACACACATACCTAAACCAGTTCGTTAACATTCAGGCATGAAACCAGTTGTAGAATAATACAGTGTGTAGATTTAGATTCCTAATCCACACACCCCTAAGAGCTTGATAAAGCGGCGACAGGGCAATCTGTCACGGCCGGCTAGCTCGGTCACGTAAGGTTAATAGATTCCCCTCAGCCTTCATCGCCTTCATCGTCATCATCAGCAGCCCCCTTTACCGTAGCGGCACATCGCCGGCGATAATCTCCAAACAGACAAAAAAATATATATACGGCCGCTCTACTAACAGTGACCTGGAAGACCGGCTGCACGGCTTTCACGTCCAAATGAGCTGCGTCAGCACATCTGCTGAGTGAATCAAAATAAAATAAAATAACGTGACGACGTCACATAAAAGTCAGACTGTGAAAAGGGGTTTTAAGAGGTGTTTTTAAGGTGATTACTGTTTGCTTGCTCTCTAATATAACGGGGATATATGTCACTCGGCTTGTGGTGCTCAAAGCGGCAAAAGAAACATTCAGAGCAACGTCTCCTTCCAGATTTCATGACCCTGTTACTCAAGATAATCCTGTCGGAACTATGGTTGAAATAAAATAGTTCCTCTAGAATAACTCACACCAGAACAATCTGGCATGAATAAAAGCATTACAGGTGAGAGGAGATATATGCGTTTCTGATCTTGGTGTGAACTGTCCATTTAAGAAATCCCCATTATTTTCCAGGAATTCCATGACCAGTGAACCTCTACTGAGCATACAGGAGGAGTGATACAGTAGCTGTTGAAGGAGGCCTCTGTCGTAGTTAACGGGTTAAACGACCTCGTGTCTCGTTATGAGGAACACACCCGCTGACACAGGTAGGCAGCTATAAAGTGGTGACGCTCCCTGACATTTACTTCTACATACAATCTTAACTGCTTTGCCTTTTAAAGCTGTGAGAAAGGAGCCTTATGTAAAGGTTAGTGTGTCACTCTGAATCTCCCCTGTGGAGCCCGGCTGCTGGGTCAGAGAGTGTGACTGCCACCTTCTGGACAGCTCACGCAACTACAGCGCACACTGTCGCTTACGTTATAGACCCATCAGTGGACAATTAAAATGTTCTTCTTCTTAGAAAAGCCAAGTTGGAAGAATAAAAAACCTGCAACCCCGACAGCTTTGATGGCAAACTCATTGTGTCAACCGTTAACACGTTTATTCAACCCTAACAATTCATTCACACAATACATTGTATCTATATTAAGATTTCTACATTTTTAAGTGTTGATGAATTTCTATCGTTTAACTTAATCTCCACCTGTCAAGCTGCAAGTCAATTTTTAAATTACATTATTTAAATGACAACAAACCAACATTTTATTATGCCCATTTTGCTCATTATATTTATTGAATATTTCCTCGTTGTCATAATTGGGATAGTTTGTCTATCCCATCACGAAGGCCTTGAGATCAGGGAGGAGTCCAGTAAGTGGACCTCGAGTCTAAAACGGTTACAAACCCACCTGTGAATGACGTACGTATGTATGAACGGTTAATGCTCTCTAACACACTGCACGGTCGTGTTCAAATACAATTAAACTCCAGCTATGTGTTTCTGAGCTGTCAATCATTCATCGGCCTGACACAACTTTTTAGGTGCGTTCC
>NW_022280054.1:12057941-12059912 GCF_004355925.1 Anarrhichthys ocellatus | reverse complement strand
GAGTCGCCCCCTGGTGGACACTAGAGAGAATGCAGCTTTAACACATTGGCCTCACTTTTTAGATCTGGAGGTTACTGACGGATACAAACATACGTGTTTATTTATTTAAAATATTCTTAAATCTGCTCACAACGACAGTATTGTGTGTTATAAGCAATTCATTATGTATTCATAAGCTGTTTATAAGTGATACATAATGGGGCGAGAAGTAAAGGTTCATGGGTAGGTTTATTTGGAGTTGGAATGTACAACAGGTCGCGTGAGACGAATGGAAGGTTTTTTCCTCAGGGGTTTGGTTTCCCTTCACTGTGTTTATATTTAGGAAAATCAACACATAATACTTCTATTCATATCCAGATACTTCAGAGTGCTTTTCACAGAAGGCTTTCTCTGAATAGGTATGTGATCTCGTATAATGGACGACCAGGAACATTCCCCGGTTCCTAGAACTCTCGGCAGATGGATGCTTTCCTCAACTCTTGTGCCGTGAGAAATATCGGCCTTTCTTTAATTTCCTTACAGAAGATCAATAAAGTTTTATGATGCACTTCAGGTATTGTTGGGCGTATTTTCTCTCGGAGTGAGCCGACTTAATGTAGCAGAAACGGCGGTGAATGAAAATGTTTTTGGGTTGTTTATTTCCCCCCCCACGTGCAGAAGATGAAATACGCTGCAGCACGCCGCTTCCAAACAGGTGACGCGTAGCCGCTCCCTATTGCCTCCATCGGGGAGCGACAGCTGGATATTAGAATAGATTGGTTCACCGGTGGAACCCGTCGTCCACTCATCATCTCCTGACGGCGGCAGCCGGCCGGTCAACGGGCTCATTCTTGTGAGTTAGCAGTCAAATACTGTCTGGAGACTTTCCTACTGTGCACAATCACACCATTGTGTGAAAGCAGTACATTCCACTCATTTCAATGCAGCGGAGGAAATGACATTGATTTGCGAAGCAGAGAAAATTCTGTGTGAACTTGTAAAATCAGGATGAGAAACAAACTCTTAACAAATATGATGCCAATTAAAATAACTGCTTCTCTTCTTCTTCTCTTCTCACATTAAGGAGTCAGAGCCATCTGGCCTTCATGAGGAGGAACATCAACAAGCGCACAATAAGCAAACCTCGTCAGTTTTGCTCGTGCTTCCGAGAAATTATTATACATTTTCTCCGGTAAGATAACATATCAGCTCGACCCCGAGCTAAGAGGAGATAAGATGGGGAGTGAAAGCAATAAAACGTTCCTCTGTGTTTCATAATCAGACAATGAGAACGGCTGTTCATGTTTCACTTTCCCTCCTGTGTCTGTTAACAAGAAGCGTTTACATTTACATCCTTTCTACATTAAGTTATTTTGAAATATGACCAGATTTCAACACACTCTCTTTCTCTCTCTCACACACACACACACACACACACACACACACACACACACACACACACACACACACACACACACACACACACACACACACACACACACGATGCACGTGGCGTGATGTAAAATGCTGATATCAGTAAAGCTGAACAGAACAAATATACATCGATCTGTCGGCAGCAGAAGCCTAAAGTTCATCTGATTAACACAACATCGTGTGAACCTGTTAAACGTTGTGTAACAGTGAAAAGGTTTTTCAATGATTAAAGGTCCTCTATGGATCATTCTCAGCATGAATACAGCAGTAAACAGCTATTGTCTTATGGTGGAGTAATGTCTACCTGTTAATGAGTAATGTCCAGCTGCTAACCACCGGCTCAGCTATCGCCATGTTGAGAGCCGTGTGGAGGCAATAGAGATGCTCTGTATCCCATATGGAGCTCCTTTAATCAATAGCATTTAGCAATATCAACTATTTATCAATATCTTTTACTACTGCATGTGAGCCCTGATCCACTGCATCTGCAAACGTGTTGAGAGCGCGCACGCACACACACACACACACACACACACACACACACACACACACACACAC
>NW_022280054.1:12055733-12057931 GCF_004355925.1 Anarrhichthys ocellatus | reverse complement strand
ACACACACACACACACACACACACACACACACACACACACACACACAGGTCATGAGGGACCTTTGTGGCCTCTTTGTTGGGTCATGTGAGCGGGTGGCTCTAGCCTTCATTCATAACCAAACAGCTCCCTATGCAACCATTCTGTACAACAACTACTGTAGATATCTACAGCAGGTGAAGAGCACAACGTAAACAAACACCACCATAAAGAACACGTAATGTGTGGGACTCTGGGGACAAAGACAGCACTGCAGTGGTGGATAAAGTGTGTTAAGAGTCTCTTTTCAGTGTGTGTGTGTGTGTGTGTGTGTGTGTGTGTGTGGTAGGGGGACGGTGCGGCGGGGTAAATGATGGTGCTATTGATCTCTGATGCTCTTTTATAGCCCCGTCATGTCAGTTTAGCACCTTGGCAACACTGGCTTTGGAGCTACATCAATACTGAACTCTGGCACTCATGGATAGACAGATAGAAAGAGACGGATAGAGAGAGAGAGAGAGAGGGGGGGGGGCAAATGAATAGAAAGAAGCAGCATCAAGGTAAAGACTTGACCGCTCTAACCTACAGAGTAAAGTGAAGTGAGGACACCAAAGTCCTCCGCGTGTCCCTGGTGGGTTGTTAGCTGCATGCGAACGCTTGATTAAAAGGAACACATCAATATATCTCGAGTGTCAAACAGGCCTGTGGGTTCAACGCATGAGTGGTTTCTATTGATATTTTTGATATGCTTTGACACATTGAAGTACTTTGTAATTGTGGTAAACACAAGCAGAGCACAGCTAGCATCCTCTGTGAAGGAGCAAGCATCTGTTTCAAAAAGGCTGGCAGGTGATTGGATGAACCGTCTGGCAATCAAACTCTTGCGAGAGCGAGTTCTTTTTCTTTTCCATTGACAAAAGCCTTGAATGCGGTTCTTTCCTCGTCTTTACAATAAAGAAATCCTCTCCTACAGCAGCGTCGACGCTAACCTCTTCAGTCGCCACTCTGTGTCATCACACGCACACCTAAGCCACGCCCCCTAGCTGCCAACAGGACGCTGATTGGTCCGTGCTCTGGCTAACCCGACACAAACGCGCCGCATGAAGCCTGACAAGATGGATGTTCGTGTTACATTTGATCCCGCAATTACCTCGTGACGAGAATCCAGCCTCTGTGAAAGGTAAACGTTTGTCTGCACAATAGCTTAATTAACCTAACTAAGTGTAGTAACGTGCCACAAAATCTCAGACAATTGCAGTCGGAGTTTTCTCATTTGTCTTTAATCTGATCTCTCAGGAAGTAGCAATTGGTCACCGAGAAAGCTCAGTATGAGCTCGCAAACTCGACGTTTCTGTGTGTTGTATTTTTAAAGTCCGCTCAGGATTAAAACACAAATATAATGCCACGTATATCAGCTGTTGTTTTCACGTCTGTGTCTAAACGATGGACACTTAGCATCCACAGCTTTATGAATAACGAGCCGTGTAAAAGAAATAGGCTTGAATGGAGGCCCGCTGTAGTGTGTTTCCATTATTTTGTCCACTTTCATCGATGCGTGCCGCAGTCGTTGGGATTGATTAACTGACACCTCGTGTTGGACGACATTCACTGGGAATAGATGGCTTTTTTTTTAAATCGACCTCCTCTCACGCTCCAATTCAGTTTGGCGAAGCAGAAAATGAACCATGTTCTCGTTATCTGATCGTCACTAAGTATCGGATTTGAGCTGCTGCAAACAAAACATGCAAACATCCATTACTACAGCGCCTGTGTGTCTTATCAACCACAAAGGTCTAATTATGGGCTGTTTCACTGCTGTTTGTTTGTTTGTAGATGTAAAAGATAGAACTGAATGTGTAACAGGAAATAGCATCAAGTCACTTATAGAAGAAAAGCTTAAATAAATGCTTTTCAGAGAGCTTGAATATGAGTCTAAAATACCGCCCGAGTGTGTGCATGTACATGATTCTGTGTGTGTGTGTGTGTGTGTGTGTGTGTGTGAGAGACTGACCGGTCACAGGAGCAGGCCACCAGTATGCTGAGCAGGTTGTAGATGATGAAGGTGAAGATGACGGCTGTGATGGTTCCCCGGGGGATGGAGTAGCTCGGGTTCTTCAGGTCACCTGGTGGATAAGACAGGTTTACTGTGTGTGTCCATACACAGTTAATCAGGTCACACACACACACACACACACACACACACACACACACACACACACAC
>NW_022280054.1:12042498-12055723 GCF_004355925.1 Anarrhichthys ocellatus | reverse complement strand
CACACACACACACACACACACACACACACACACACACACACACACACGCCGCCCCCACCTACCTGACATATTGGAGCCGGCCATGATGCCGGTGCAGCCGTTAAAAATGACGGCGAAGACGGTGGCAAAGGTCATCACGGTGTTGGTTGTGTAATCCACGGTGTAGTCAGCTGTGGGGGAGAGATAACAGCGGGTGAGTCGGTGTAGTCGTGGTTTTATCAGCACCATCCGTCTTCTGAAGGGAAAGTTCAATTTGGTCTCACGGGGCAGACGCTCCTCAGCGCCGGCTCGCCGTCATAAAAACCTCGTCGTGTTTTACAGCGTTTGAGGAAACAACTCTCTGCAGCATCTTTGTCTTCTGTGTACAGAGCAGCATTGGATCCGTTCATCAAGTAGATTAAGCCCCTCGTGATGTCGCGGTTCACCTCCACGGCCGTACAAAATGCCATTACGTTATCATTTGATCCGATCAGACATTTGAGTGAATTGACATTAAAAGTGTGTGAATTCTTGAGTGTTGGCCCAAAAAACATGTTTTGTGAGTTCACAGATATTCGACCACCAAATTCTAGCTGATCATTTGTGTCAAATTGGAAGAAATATGCTCAACGCGTTCCCAAGATATCATGAGGAAGGACCGACCCTTTTTTTACGGATTATTTTGCAATATATTACAGAACCCAACATGGAAACAATGGCTTTTAACAATTTCTAATAAGTAATCCATAACCACAATTAATCACAGTATCATCAGGGCTTTGACACGGGAAATCAACTGGGACCAGACCAGTAAACTCCAATGACACGGCCTTTACTACGGGTGGGTGATGTACGCTATATGGTATTTTTAAGGCGGTATTGTGATTCGTGGACTCCCTTTGTAGCACAATGATTAAAACAATCAGATGGAAATGACCGTCTTGGCTTAATCTGTAAAAAATGAAAAACGTGACAAATGTACCTGAGGAAAAGCTTCCATTGTCCACCCCTCAGCCCCACCCTCACCCCTCAACCCCACCCCTCAACCCCACCCTCACCCCTCAACCCTCACCCTTCAACCCTCACCCCTCCAGATTATAATGAGCTCATCCTCGAGCCCCAGTGGAGATTTGCGCCTAATTTGAAGAAACTCCCACCAGCCCGAAAAACATAAACACACATCCTGTTTGATTTCTTTATATGTATATATTGAAAATGAATATCATATCCACCAAAGACACGTTGGGTCACCATTCCCAAACCTTTCCACATGGATGATATAACGGTATATTTTTACGTAGTGTATATTACTCTCAGTATATCGTATTCATGCACAAGTCATTTTGCTCTGAACTTTGTTGAACGGTGTCTCTGTTGTGCAGAAGAAGAGTTCTCTGCTCCTGAGATAACTAACTGTGTTCTATGAGAAGGTTCCAGCACCGAGGCCTTCGGGCTGCTTGTTTTGGTTGCTGGCCGTTTGTTGGTGTTCATTGTTCTTCCCATCAGGCTGAGACTAAGTCTGTAACATCGGCCATCGGCCCCCAGCTTTGCTCATTCTGTATAAAGAAAGCTTGTTCACCTTTTTCTTGGTTCTTCCTCACTGAGACGTACGCATTCTGTTGTGATGATTGAACCTTCTCTGCGCAGAGAATAAACACTTTAAACACAACCTGGTTTTCAGTATTATGTATTTCAGCAGCAGCGGGTTTGGGATGTATTCCAACACAATCAAGGCTAACTCTTCTACTTCTACTAACACGTCACAACTTTGCTCTCTTGTTTTTCCGTCAATGAATAATACGGTAGTTCCAATCAGAACAAAGCTCTCTAAAGTACTGTGATGTATTGGTTAATGAAAGTAAGGATGTATAATGTGTATAATTCAGAACCATTAGAGGTTCTAACTGTAAAGACGTGATTAGCTCTTTTCTCTCTGGACTCCTCTGGTCAGATCTTTGGCTTATTCAAAGCTTCAGCGTGTAATAGTTCTCACGTGTGCCCGAGTTATAACCAGTTAGCTGAGTAATCATGTGCTCGGACACAAAGCCCTGCAAACAGACCGGAGTAATTGGATAGATTTCCGTGGACATTAAGAACCCGACAACACGCACAACATCTGTTTACAGATCAATCAAAACATCCGTCACGCTGCCAAATAAGACTCTCCGAGCATACTCGGTATGAGCACATCCCGAGATACGGCCTCCTGCAGCTTACCATACAGGTTCCCCAGCAGCGTGTCCAACTTGAAGCCGGTGAAGTTGCCGGTGGTGGGGAACGGCGGGCCCGTCCCGTTGGCCGTCGGGTTGAACGCGGCAGAGCTGGGCAGCACGATGGTGCGCGGGCCTACGGCGAAGAAGCTGACGAAGACGGTGCCCAGGACGAACATGACCACCAGGAAGATGAGGAAGGTGGCCTTGGCGTAGATGTGGGCTCCCACCAGGCACACCAGCAGGCACAGCAGGGCGACACCCGTGCCGTAAAGCAGAGACCACCAGTAGCCCGACGGCAGGACCTGGTAGGGAGAAGTGAGCTGAGACCCGGCTGGAGGTGGAGGAGACAGGACAGCATGAGGGAAAAGACAAGGAGGAAGATGTGTTAACGTTGATGAATGATTGACAGAATGTGTTCAATAGTAGACCGATATAGCACATATGAAGTGGTGCTTTTGGTGCAATAATTTAGATAATAAAAGCACCGTAATGGGGCAGCAGAGTGGTGCAGCGTTTAGCTCACAGGGTGTCGAAATGAAACTCACCTTCTGGCACTCCGAAGGTGGCCACGATGGCTTCGACCAGCCCGAGCACGAAGAGAGCGCAGCCGCACACGTTGGCCAGGAAGAACATGATGCCGATGCTGCCCCCGAACTCCGGACCCAGCGCTCTGCTGATCATGTCTGAGAGAAGGTTCAGGCGAAGTTTGTATTTCTGTTCTCATAGAACCCAACAAGTGTTTAAGACCTTGACATCGATGTCATCCATCTAAGATGTTCTGGTCACCGCGGTTGTGCACTAGGTGGCTCATGTTACAGCAGCGATGGAGATGAAGGAGTGAGCGGTGGGTATTCAGTTAAAGCGCTGCTGCTAAAGATACGCTTCCTCTCACTTCTTTAAATAAAGACAACAAAAGAAGAAGCACATAGAATTGGGTCAATGATACGATGACGGTTGGAAAGTTTGAACAAAGTCAAAACAAAGTCCTTCCAAGCGGTGTAACAGTGTGTTAACATATAACTCCAGACGATCCACGTTTAATGAATTACTTTTATTTAATCGTCTGCAGGAAGTCACGACTGCAAGAGCTGAATGCCAAGAAGACACAAAGCATGTGTTTTAACTGAAGAGGATGATGATGGTGATGATGGTGATGATGGCCTGTCCTCCTGAGTGATAAACAGCACTGATTGGGGTCATTTACCAAATTGCTGGCAGTGAAACATACAGGCCTCTATCTGATCAGGCTCACATACAATGCTACATCACACCACCATAAACAGACACACGCCATGTCATCTGATGGTGTGTGAGTGTGGTGAGTGTGGTGTGCGTGGTGTGTGGGTGTGGTGTGTGAGTGTGGTGGGTGTGGTGTGTGGTGTGTGTGTGTGTGAAGAGGATACAATAGGCCCCTCCAGCATCCAGGGCTCCGTTGGTGGAGATGGCGCAGACCGACAGCACGGTCATGCAGATGATGAAGTAGGCCACCAGCAGCATGGCAATGGCTTGGTACAGTCCGGAATGGCCCACCATGAACCCTGGTCAGACAAAGCAAAAACACTGATCAGCTGGTTAAAAGCAGAACGATGGTCCGGGCCGGAGAGTCAGAGCGTCAGAAGAGGGAAGTTTAATTTCCCACTTTACTGTAATTCTGCCGTTTGTGTAGCAGAAAAGAAACAGGAGCTGGTTTGACTTTTTAAATTAGTTTTGTTGCCCAACTATAACTGAGATGTTTCCTGTGAAAGCGGAAGTTTATTTTGAAAAGACTGAGTGAGTGAAACGAGCGGAAATTTACACGTGTTGCACAAAAGAAACAAATCATACGAACCGTTGTACGAGGATACGTTGTTTCTGTACCTCAGCTGTTCTCATTATTTTACATTTTCGTGGCAAACAGTCGTTGATGATTCTCGGCCATGATAGTAAGTCAGGGCTCGAGGGTAACAGTTGAGATAATGGCAACCAATCAGGGTTCAACGTTCAAAGTTTGTTTTCACTCACCCGATCGGCCAAATGGGTCAGAAATCTACTGAACCGAAGCCCATTTTTGACTTGCCCCTAAATACAAATGATTTTATTCATTAGCAGTTATCAACTTAAGTTGATTGTCACGTTACGACACTCCAGCGACGTTGGCGCGCCTTCTGAAGAAAGACCCGTTTCAAATCACCTCGTTCTCAAAAATCGCTTTAAACTTCCCAAAACCCAGCGGGTTGGCCTCCATCGTCTGACACCACCAAACTAAACACCCGTTTACAGGATTAACTAAAAGTGCTCGCTTGTGTTTAAGTCTTTCTTTACTCCTTGCCCCACCAGGCTGCTAGAGCTACTAGCCCGACGTGTCATTGCACTCGCCCAGGGGCTATCGGGCAACCCTCTATTGTTGAGCCCTGACCATTGTTAGGCCTTTTTAACATATAAAGACAGGACAGCATACAGCCAAACATGCACCTAAAAAATGAAGAAATTTGTACATTTTTGTTGCATTGGTGATAAATAAATATTGCCGTTAGGGTCAAACCTGAAACCAGACAAAGCTGCACGCGTGGTGGCGCGTTTAATACGGACAATTCTGTACACAGTAATTAAGGGTGTGGACAGGTTTACTGGTAACACCGTTACTCTAATAAAGCTTTCATCTTTGCTAATGTCACATTTTTCAGCATCAAGCCAACTTATAACCGCACAAAGAATCTCAATTACTCAAAATGTGAGGTGAGCTCCACAGCTGGCACACTCACACAACTTTCACATCCACAGTGAAACTATACGGGTAGTTCCTGTGTGGAGCAGCATGTTGCACTGTGAGAGCTCTAAAGTCCTACTGTGTGTCTGTGTGTGTGTGTGTGTGTGTACACCATGCATAGCAGCTGACATCTCACAAGACTGTGGGGGAGGTGGGGGAGAGAGAGAGGGAGAGAGAGAGAGAGGTTGTTGGAGGTACAACAAAAAGAGGAACACACAACAGTCCAATAAGTGGAAGTCGGATAGGAGAACAGAGAAAATGACGTTACATATCAAAATGCTGTTTATCCTTTTTTTTGGTCCTTCTCACTTTTCAGTGCCTCTTTTTTAATATTTTAATGCTGAGACAGCAGGAATGTGAAATGTGTGGATTGCGTCACATTACGATGACTCGCTTCACGCACATCTTTCACTGGAAAGCGGAACGTTTCACGCTCTCGATGTTGAACAAACGGACTTTTCTCCGCTGCTTTAACCTCAAACTCACACCATTGCTCCAGAAATGCTTCCTCTCAATGAAGTTGGCAAACGAACAATTTTGACCCGTAAAAAACCAGTATGTCACACTTTCCTACGATTAATAACGCTTTGAGGAGAATGTTACAGCTGCTCTATTGAAGCTCATCCCTGTGAGTAGGACACACACAGGTTATGCATAACTTTCACAAACTAAAGAAACGTCTGTAACGGCTGCTCTCAAACTGGTAAAACAGAAAATAGGACCCTGGTTTTGAGTGCAGGTGCGTATGAAACTTCTATAATTAATCTGCTTATTAACCCAAATCCCATTCATGACCAGCACTCAATCAATGAGGGGAACTATAAGGGATACATGGATTTAATGATTCATATTAATCAGCTTTGAATGTCATCAAGCACAACTTTATTTCAATAAAACAACTTATTGAATGTGTTCAATGCTGCCCTCCGTGGAATTTAAGCTTTGATGTTGAAACGAGCCAAACTTTATGAATAGCTTTAATACCCAATTCAACAATTCCTACTAAAAAACAGTTATAGTTATGTTATAACACTAACAACACTACAAATCTGTGCAATATAAATACACTGCAACACTACAATTATTCTGTCTGTATATATAACACTTTAGTTATTGTGGATTCTTTACTTTTTTAATATTCTTTACTGTGTTATTACTTATTTATAATACTTGTTTTGTTTACTATGTCTCTTGTTTGCACTATACTGTAATCCTGTAAATGTAGACTAATAAAGGATTATTGTATTTCATCTTGTACCACAAAACTTTACCCACAAACAAGGTACTATTATAATCTCATAGTTTGGGGTTTGGTGCAGCTCTCACAGAACGCTGCGCAGTGATTTTAAGTGCGCCTCCAGGTATCTCCAGCACTCACCTATGCGGAGGAACACTACCACGCTGAACATCGACAGCAGGGTCGGGATCACCACACCGAAGAAGATGGAGAGTTTCTTAGGTTGCCCCTGCAGGGCAGACTTCCGGCCGGCCGGGCCCGGGTGCTGCACCAGGGCCCGGCCGGCCGGAGGGGACCGCGGCTCGGATTCATTGACGCTGGTGGAGAGGCGGTAGTGGAGGAGAGGAGTCCGCTCTGTCATAGTGAAACCTGCCTCTTCACGAGCCTCGCGGCTTCATGAAGTACTCTAAAAGCTGGCACTTTGACACGTGCATAAACGTTTCTTGTGTTTCTCCTCGGAAGTACTTTCATATAGTGCTAAAAAAAGTCAGTTAGAAGTCCACACAAACTGTCCATGTCCACAGCCTCTGTAGCTCTCGTGTCCTACTGAAAAGAAGATCATGTGACGTAAAAACATCAAGCGCGCCACAATCACAAGCATAACTTCCGGTGGTAACTTTCAGTATGAAAGCTGCTGACTAGCTAGTTCAAGTTTTTGTAATTAATTCAAGAGAAATTTGGAAAAAAAGATTGTATTTCAACAGGAATATACAACAAACAAATATTCAGTTGTTCTTCTTGCTATATATACATATATGTATATAGATATAGATATAGATATTTACATATTTGTCAAGACAAAAGCTGCAGTTTCCGGTTTTGTCCTGACTTCCAGTATCTAACTTGACAAATGCATTTTCTTTTCTCCAGCCCACATATTTTTCAGCCTGTTGCTTACAGTCATGTGATCATGTGGGCTGGGCCAATCAGAATTGATTTGATTTCACTTTGACACTAAAAGTTTAAATGTATTTATTTGTTAACACTTCCCAATACAAAAAGATAAAAGAAGAAAAAATACAAAATTTTATTAAATGCATTTAATTATTATTGACACATTCATTATATTTGTTCGTGACATGTCCAGTGTATAAAAAAAAGTTAGTATTTCTTTCTTTTTGGCAACAATGCATGGGTCGATGAAAACACAGTGCCCTGTCAGACAGAACTAACACGACTAGAGGACCTGCTCTCTATGTAGACATGAGGGGCTAACGGTTCTTAGTTTCAGGTGATTATACACTGCTAAAAACATAGTTATGAATATTATATTGTATTTATGCTAATTGAATCGTCCAAAATGCTACACACTGGCCCTTTAACAAAATCACCAAGTCTATCTTTAACTGTATCGGTGTCAAGTTTTTGAAGATCTTATTTGCATTTAAATGTTTTTTTCTGCTTTATTTTTCTCCTTTTTTCCATATGAAGAGAGTTGAATATAATATTAAATATGAAGTGAGTTACATTTGCCAGCCTTCGACAGTTTAAAAGATGAAGATGAAGAAGAGATGAGATGCCCAGCACGGAGCACCTCTCATCCAGCACCCACAGATGGCGCTACAGCTACAGTTTCCTGTCACACAAGTAGAACCAACAAAGCGCCCACACTCTGCTCATTTTAACGCTGGTGCAAGTGGCGTCCATTGCAAAAATATATATACATACATGGGAACAAATTAGTTTTTGGGGTCTGACTGAAAGCCAAAGTGTGACAACAGCATTCTAGTCGGACCCTGAACTCTTGTGAAATGTTCTGGCACCGAGTCCTCCAGTCCAACAAGAGAGAACGAGGAAGTCCCCAGCGCTTATTGACAACCATGTTAAAGGTACTTTCCCCGGTTACTATAACAGTAAACACAAAAATGGCTGCAGCTCTTGACAAAGCAACCTTTATCACCATCTCAAAAATCTGCTCCCGATCAAGAAACACCATTCTGCAGCAAAAAAAGAAGAAACAGAAGAGATATTTAAAAAAAGAAGCAAAACATGAGCAAACACCACCGTGGCTTTCCACCAATAGAGACGTCTCTCTGGGCGAGTAATAAGGTGAGGATTGATGCTGACTGGTACCGTCTAACCTTGGCTATTTGGCAAAAATATTGTTTAGTGTAGCAAACGGAAACAACTCACTGTAAGGTAAAACATTAAAAATGGCGTCGATGTTTGCGATTTGGTTGGTTTTCTTGCTCAAATTGAGCCAAGCAAGCTATAACGTCAACTACAGGCCGACGCCACACATCATCGTTGGTTTTTGGGTCTAACGACTGTAGATTTTGATTGATTGGACCCAGTGAAGAGGTGAAATGCTGCCCCCCCATTTGTTTGGAGCATGTGGCCAAGCATCACACACTGCACCTTTAAGAAGAACTTTTAGAAGATCTGCAAGAAACCATCGCTCCCTGAGAGTTTTTATGATCTCCGTTGGTTTTCAAAGCCACTCACTAGTTTCTGCCCGTGTCCATCCTCGTTTTCCAGTATAAATGGCAAAAACAACAGATCATATCCACTACTACACCGTTCTGTCCGCCAATCCCAAACCTAGTCCTTTCCTATCGGGTCTCCGTCAACACGATGGAGGCTCTTAGTCCACAACGTGCTGGTCAATCTCCTGATATCCTGTCGCATCTCGGATCAGTTCTCAAAAGTAAAGCACAGCTCAGCAGCACAAATGAGCTACGTTCCATTTTGTTAAATTAGCTGCAACGTCCTTTAGTCGTGGTTGTCCTTTGTTCCACTTTTGGGACGTCGTCTCGGAGGTCAACAGCAAGGCGTTCCAGTTTTCCCTTGAGCAGGTATCCGTACTGTTGTAGCACTTTGCTGGTAGAGTTCACGCTGGAACAGTTCCGTACTGCAGAGCGAGACGGCATCACCGTGCTGTTCTGTAAGGGCCCAGAAGTGGAATTGATTTAATATACACAAGACAAACATGTGCTCTTCATAACTAATGCAGACATTTAGGAATTAAGCACGTGGTAGCTAGAATATGTTCTAGTTGGTAAAAGAGGTCGCGCTTCAAACGACGGGATTCATGGTGGAGTGCTGGAACCACATTTTAAAAATCAAGGAGGACAAAATACTGGCGTTTCACGTGTTTACTTGGCTGAAATCATAATAAACGTATGCTCAGTATTTAGTTTACCTGGTTCCAGATCATAGATTGTATATAAGAAGTGGACGTAGTCGTAACATCACCCGTTGCTTTGTGTTCCTTTTGAAGCCTCGTGTTCGGCTTTTTGGCCGTCGCCATCTTGGATTACGGCTGTCGCCATCTTGGCATTTTTGCAACCAATGTAAAAAATGTCCTATTGTTTAATCCAAAAGCTTTGTATTCATTCTCTAATTATCGTTTCACTCTCTCCCTCTCATCATATGCATACATATAGTTTTAGTCGTACCTAGTTTTTTAGTGGATGTCTCTGTATAATATGTTTAAAAGTGCACACTATACAACAACAATGCGTATTCACGTTAATGCGTATCACCTGTGTCTGATGCCTGCTGACGATGGCCACGTAGTTTGCGATGTGATGCTCCAGTTTCTCCAACAGTGAGGTCTGACACTCCGATGTGGAGTGATTCTTCGTCCCCTGCACGCCGGCTCGAAACATCCGGAGGGCCTCGACCACCTCTGCACACTTCTGCTGGAGCTGGAGAAGCACACACCTGAAACTGTCACAATGTTCCGGTGAAATGAAAGTAACTGGTCTTTCAAACTTTGATACTCGGTACCCGTATTTTATCTTCTGCAAATAAAACTCACTCGAACGTCTACTACACAATCACGTGAGTTCATGATACGAATAACACGTTTATGATCAGGCTTTTTGGAGTATCCCTTTTTTTTTTAAATGAACATCATGCTGTATTGAAGAAGACTTGAAACTAGAGATTGAGACCATAAACTCATGTTTACAATGTTTACTGAGGTAATAAATCAAGAGAGAATTAGAGTCATTTTCTCATAGACTTCTATACAACCAGAGGAGTCGCCCCCTGGTGGACACTAGAGAGAATGCAGCTTTAAGAGGCTTCCCTCATCACAAGGTTGGTTGCTGTCTGGGCTGAACTTTTCCTAAATTCTAACATCAGCATGCTAACATGCTGAAGATGACTTGTATTCCTGCCATTCTGATCATGTTAGTTGGCAAGCAGATAAGGCAGACATTGTTTGAATTTCCCCCGAAGTCTTTGTGAATATTGCCAACATTTTTCTTGTCATGTTTCTGCTCAATTAATCTTGATTAATGACCTAAAGCAATGCTTTTAGCAGTATCTAGATTTTAAAACGGTCTCTTCTGACGTAAACGCACATGATTTATAATCTTTTTTTTATGTTGATATTTTAAATGTGCTAGATTCTCAGCAGCAGGTAGATCTTTTGAAGATGAGAGGTGATTTGTTTTGCTTCTATTCCACATAATTACATATGTAAAATGCCAACCAAAGTCCTATATTACTGCACTTTAAAATCACTTTTGCACAGTTGTCTGTATTCCCTGACAAGTATTCGATGAAGTAAAAGAAAAAAAACATCATAGCAGCTGTCGCTTTTTGCAACTGACTGCCAAAGTTATGAATGACAGACAAATAGAATTTGTGTGTACGTGCTTCGGTGCGTGTCACAAACGTACAGTTTGATTTGCCCATTCTGCTGCGTGCACCCAAACACATGGCAGCTGTACAGGAGAGGGCAGAGTGTCTGCACCCACGCAGGCAACCTGAGTACATGAACAAAGTTTTGTCACACACATAAATCAACAAAGAAACTCAACTTTCTTTTACATAAAAAGCTTCTTTTTACTAGAAAAGCTCTTGTTGGACTGTTTTTTACACAGATACACGTCTATTTGTCTTTGCCTTTTATAAATTCTACTTTACTTAAATCAATGGTATTGCATAATTCCTCACCATGTCTGTCCTCAGCCCCTGAATCTTTTTCTCCATAGTTTTCCTGGCTTGACGGTTGCACCAAAAGTCAGTGGGTCTGGCCTGGACAAGATATATCACTCCAATCAGCAGCAGCAGGAGTCCTAGGGGAGCACACGGCGGAGATGGCTGACAATCTGCCATCTAGACGCAACTAGGGTTTTACCTGCCTGTCTTAGTTTATTCATATCCCCCCCCCCCCCCCCCCCCTTTTTATTTGACCTCTTTCCAACTCTGAACTACATGTGCTGTATCTCCCACATGCTTTGCCCTGACACGTCTCTCCAAATGTCATGACCACATAAACACAGGTTTTATGAAAGTGCAAAAGTTGGAACTGAATTAATGAAGTGTTGCAGGGTTTACTGCACTCTGTTGTTCTTTTATGGAGTTCCTGTGAGCTCCGAATAAAGAGCGCAGAATATCATAACGAATTGAGGCATTATATCACAGCCATATTCCAAACATGATCTCTCCAGCATTTACCATCTTATTTGACATCCAAGCGATACATTTACACCACTGTAAGTGTTGTATAAATCCATAGTGACCCCTCTTTAAAAATAAGAACTGCAATACAGGAAATGAGTCCAAGCAGTCAACTTACTGCTATAAGCCATAACCCGATCCTGGGTGCATGGTGTCCCGCAGCTGTGGTTTGTCAACCTGCATCCTTCTTTCATTCAGCTTCACAGAAAATGAGCTCAAATATGTGCCCAGATACTCAAAAATCATTCTGTATCCATGAGAAATTCCATTTTCCACGTTTAAAACTCAAGCAAAGTCCAGAATCACAGGTCTGGAGCGACCCCCGTTCAGCTGCTTTCGCTTTGAGTAGCTGTGGCAGTGGTTTTATAAACTTGTGTGTCATGAGTCAAACCATGACGCGCAGTGCAAGCTTTTTAGAGCAAGCAGGTTTTGTATTTGATTTAGCACAGAGTTAATGTTTGACTCTGGATGCTCAACGCAAATAAGACAAGAGAGGCACCACGTAGACCCAGAAAGGACTAACCCAGTTACAACATGGTGATGCAGCTATTGGTTCATGTCATGCTAGACTACAAATGGGCTGTATAGTATATACTACTACTACTAGGACTACTGCTACTATTGCAATATACAATATATCTCCTCTCCAGGGCAGGTCGTGTACAGTTTATCAGAACGTTTTTTTGCTAAGAAAGGCTTGTGGCTGGAAACAAGGTAAATGAGAGCGGATATGGCCGGCTAGAATACCGAAACAATGAGCTAAAAGATATAAAAATGCAACCGTAAATGCTACAGCCATGAGCAAGAATGCTATTTCACCAACATGTGTAGCATTTAGGCGTCAACCTCCGAGTCTGAAAAGTAAAGTCAATGCCAAAGTGTCTTAAAGCTGCATTCTCTCTAATGTCCATCAGGGGGCGACTCCTCTGGTTGTATAGAAGTCTATGAGAAAATGACTCTACTTCTCTCTTGATTTATTACCTCAGTAAACATTGTAAACATGAGTTTATGGTCTCAATCTCTAGTTTCAAGTCTTCTTCAATACAGCATGATGTTCATTTAGTACATTATGGTCCATTTAGAGTCAAACAGACCATAAAGCAGAGGATGCTTTAGTGTGGGGCTACCTTATGATTGACAGGTCGTTTCCATGGCATCATCCAGTCTGGGAGTTATCCGTGTTTCCTTCTTATAACTCTAACCTTTTCACAGTGTGTTTTCAGTTCATGAAAGTTAATTGTAACATTTTGGTGGGCTAAAAAACTTTTATTCAGCGATCAGTTGTGGTCCGCCCTCTCATTTCACTTCCAAAAAACCAAGCTGGCGACGGACAAAACATTGAATTCAAGGCTTCAAAACTATACTCCTCAAACCAATGGGTGATGTCACAGTGACTGCATCCACTTCTTGCCTTTGGTATCATTTGAATATTTCTGACTTTGGCGCCAACCAGTGGGAGTATCAAAAAAGATCATATGGCAGACAGCAAAGCAGCCATTTTCCACCTCTACCACATGCTCACTGAACAAACAACAACACTGCTAAATATGCCATCGGAACAATTTGGAAGATGCTGCTAACATGTAAAAATTCTACCAAAAGGGTCCTCAAGAGAATGTCTATTATCTACTA
>NW_022280054.1:12029531-12042488 GCF_004355925.1 Anarrhichthys ocellatus | reverse complement strand
TTACTTTGTTGCCTAAACCTAACTAAGTAGTTTTGTTACCTAAACCTAACTAAGTTTCCTGTGAAGACGGTAATGTATTTTGAAAAGACCGTATGCATGTAACGAGCATAAATTGACATGTGTTGCTGGACTTTCATAGAAAAAATACGAAAAATTAGGAGTAACTTTTCATAGGATATCATACGAACCGTTGTATGAGGATATGATGAGGAACTCATATGTGACTTCCCGTGTCTTGTTTAATGTCATTCCCTCTCAAACTTCTGTCATA
Organism: Anarrhichthys ocellatus; assembly: GCF_004355925.1. Taxonomy (NCBI): domain Eukaryota; kingdom Metazoa; phylum Chordata; class Actinopteri; order Perciformes; family Anarhichadidae; genus Anarrhichthys; species Anarrhichthys ocellatus. The sequence continues at coordinate 12,042,217 of NW_022280054.1, read as the reverse complement.
ACTCGTGGCTTTCTCCTGACTGAACCTGTACCAATCGAGCAGCATACGAATTGGGTTAATCCAGTTAGGAGGGAAATCGTGAAGAACCACACATGAACCACCAATGAAGTGCTACGTTTGGTTACCCTCCACAGTATTTGAAAGCCCTCCCTACGCTGACCTCAGATCCGGCCCCCTACATTGTATACAAGTGGAAAGGGGACAATGAGCCGTCTGCTTCTCACCAGCCGTGATTTAAAGAGCGGTGATGAATATATTTCCTATTCCCATCATGTAATCCTGAGGGTAGACCACTGATGCTCCTCCATGAGGGAGGCACAGCCGAATGGGAGAGCAGAGCGTCCAGACCAGGGGGAGAAAATGTGTGGCACAGAGGTTTTGTCTATGGCTCATGGTAGTAATGAGCTCTTTGTTAACACTCAGATCTGTATGTGCACAAGGGTTCAGTGCGGCGCATTATCTTGCCTTTGTGCGTCTCTACGGGAAGAGCCACTACCATGGCAACACCAAGCAATGAGTACCTTTTAAAAGGCTGGGCTGCTCTCTCTCTCTCTCTCTCTCTCTCTCTCTCTCTCTCTCTCTCTCCCTCTCGCTCTACCACTCTCTGTCTTTTATCTGCTCTCAGGCCATTCCACCTATTTCCCCCCACGATAGTCAGCCGAGAGACAGAGAGGATTGCACAACAGGAGGATTTCTTCATATCTGTTCAACAGCGTTCTGCAGGCTGTTAGAGAAAAGTGAACTTTTTTTTGTATTGCCACAGTGGGACATCTGTACTCACTGCAACATCTTTGAGATTTTCTAGCAAAAAGGACATCTGGACAATAAGATGTCGCTCTTGTGTTTCTCTTCTGGGTGAATGGATGCTGCTTCGATACTGACTGAGGCCTGAGGATGATAGCTGGATATACACAGTCAGGTATCATCTGCATATTGGGAATAAACAGAAATGTGGATTTTATTTTTGGCTTTGTCCTAATTGTGAAGCAAAACTGGATGTCTAAGGCAACATGTGGACAAGAGCATGACTTTGCTGACTTTGTCAAACAAGTCAAAAAAGCAGAGGTATTTAAAGAATGTATTTAATTGTCAGTAATGTCGGTGAGGCTGTTTTATCCCCGGGGAGGACCCGGAGAGCAGAAGCTTCTGGGTGTGGAAGCAGTGAAGACTGATGAGGAAGAAGACTGTTTGCAGCAGCTCTCTCTCTGTCCTGCCTGCAACCAGGGGTACGACACCGTCCTGTTCCTGCCGTGCTCTCACACCATGTGTGCTCACTGTATAGCAGCTGCAGAGGGAACGAGATCAGGTCAGTCTCGTTGCCGCGGCGTCGACCCGACGGTCTGCTCTGTGCCGTGCCCACGCTGTCGACATCCTGTGGAGCTGCCATGCTGGACCTGGTCTTCTGCTACTTCCTGTCTCCCAAAGCATGCCACCTTCAGCGGGGACACAGACAGGAAGGAGGGAGCATCTGAAGATCACCCTCAACATGTGCAGGTAAAGAGACCCAAAGTAAGAAGAGCATGTCTGTAAAGATGCAAGATTTAGATGTTTTGTCCGTTACATGCTGGTACAATGTGTGAAGTGACATGCAGGGTGCCGTATTGTTGACACCTTGCAAAGAAGCTTTTGTGCAAAAAAGAAAATAGTATGAATTAGAATCAATATATGCAAGAAATATAAGGGATGGACATTTCAGGATAATAAAATATATGTAATTCAAGTATCAGTATGCTAAACTGTATACTGGCCCATGTGGGCTGTGCCATCTTTCAGTATATGAAAAAGTATATGAAAATGTACTTGCTACTAGTGCCACGCAAAATATACAATAGAATAGAACCAGAGTGAAAATATTTAACAAAAATAAATAAATAATAATTAAAGGTTGCACTGAAAAACCCAGCCCGGTGTTTCCAGTGTTTTCCAATGAACGTAGCTAGCAGCGCTAGATCCAAATGTTGCTAAATCTAGTGAGAAAGTTGCCAAGTCGGCAACACTGACAGCCCGTCCCTTTAGGCCTCCCTCCAAATATATAAAATATACTCACAATTGTCAATAACAGCTTGTGGAGGCTGCTGTTTTAAGAGATAACATTGACAATGTAGTAAGATAGAGTTGTAATAATAAGAAATATGCCTTCAAAGTAGAAGTTATGCTTATTGACAAATTCTGTATAACACTTATAAATCTCCACAACTATATTATAGTGTGTTATAGGAAATGTTTTTACTTATTGGAGTTGCTTTTTCAGATTATATTCATTGACTTTTGTGAGGAAGGAATATCTAACTTGATTATTTATTTTCTTAATTACTTTTATTGATCTTAAAACTGTCAAATTGAAATGTTCTAAAGTCTAAAAATACTGGAAATTGGTTGGCAAACTATTAATTTGCATGTAAGTTTTAACCGTAAAACAATAGGTCGTATTTGCTCTCCTAAAAGTAAGATGATTATATTGATACAGTTCCACTCTCATATTCGTCCAACTGATGTAAAGCTACGGGCAACGGCCAGTTTGATTAGCTTAACTTAGCATAGCACAAAGTCTGGAAATATGTTGATACAACACATTAATTAATGAATTAGCACATTAATTAGCTCTAGACGTGCTGGTGGATTTGTTACCTTTGGACAGAGCCAAGCTAGCTGTTCGCCCCCCCCCCCTGTCTTTGTGCTAAGCTAAGCTAAATGCCTCCCGGCTGTGTAGCTGCATACTTCATAGACAGACAGACAGATTCCCCAAAAAGTCAGATTATTTTTTTAAAAGTGATCATCATCGCTAGTGGGATCTAACCTTATTTCTTGTTGGATAAAAGCTAGTTTTCCTGACAAATTCTTATCATTTCCATGTGTTTGATGCTACTTATACTGCACTGTAAGCGAGTATTATTGTGCTAGTTTTATGAAATACATTTTCATTCTATGCAACATGTGTCCCTGGTTCGGATTCACTTCCTATGTCTTCTATTTTGAATTCCAAACTTCACTGTATTTTAGGGGAACTCATACTGCCGGGATTCAGGTGACGTGACGGCACAGACCTGTTTACATGGTGAGTATAGCGATGTGTTCATCGGCCCCAACCAGTTTCTTACAATAAACCTTGATCTACATGATCTGTAAACATGAAAACCTAATTGTGTACACTCTCCTTGTTTGACCCAGGCTCCAATACTGCCAGTTCCTCAGCAGCACCAGTGGATGGCGTCGTAGACTTGCGAGAGGAGGAGATGGAGCAGTCTGTCTTCGGTCAGGAATCATACTTGATGACTTTGAATCCCCAAATGAAATACACCTTGTGTACTTTAGTGTGTATGACATTTTGATTGTATAGATTAAAACCTATAATCTATTTTATTTTAGGACTATGTTTTGCTCTGGACCCTTCAACTATCCCTCCATCCCTCCATCTTTCCAACTCCTCCCTCACCGTCACCCACCAAGGAGAGAGCCCTCATCCAGACGACAAGGCCAGGCGATCAACTGCCTCTGACCCCTGGGCTACGCCGGCCCTCCCCCAGGTCTGCGCTGATGTTGTCATTGCACGGGGACAGTATTACTGGGAGGTGGACGTCTGCAACAGCTCCGTCTACAGGATCGGTCAGAGCTCTCTGTTTTTGTTTGGGTTGGTTGGCTGCCAGTGTGCTTATTGCTTCCAGAAACCCTCACTGTTAGTCAGCAAGACTGTGCTCGTTTCAACCCACACTCACATGTATACACACACACACACACACACACACACACACACACACACGCACACACACACACACACGTCATCGTACACAGCTTCACAGCTCATAGTGCCACCAAGTGGTTTTGAACATTGTTCATTGGTTGAGCAACATTGGAAAAGTGAGCTTGTGTTTAACTTCATATCTAGTGTGGCGTGTAACATGTTTTCATTTGTTTGGAATATGAAGAATTGCCACATTAGCATTTAAAAAGAAACAGTAACCACAGAAAAGATCATATTTCAAAACATTTCTGAAAACATTGAAAAATATTGATATTGCGCGTGTCCATGATATCTTAACCCTTTGCCATAATGTGTCTTGGGTCTTAAAAGACAAGCTACTTATGAGCGACCAACTAAAGGAATAATGCTTGTAAACTTTTTTGAACATGGTACTGACAATAACAAATAGCAAAAAACTCGATTTTTTGCTATTTGTTATTGTCAGTATTGTCAAACTCAAAGTTGTATTCTAGCAAAGTCATAATAAATCACAGTCACTGTTTTGGGGTTCTCTCTAGAGCAGAGGTCTTCAACAGGAGGTACTGCAGGGGGTCCGCGAAATGTTTGGTTAATTAGACAATAAAAAAAAATAAAAAAAAGAAATTCTCTAAACATGAATCTGTACATTATTTTAATAGTTCAGTGTTGTATGAAAGATAACAGGTATCTTTATGCATGGCAGTGGCACTAATAGGCCATCACTCATTTTGGTTTCCACATTTATGTTTAAAATGAAAACTTCAGTTTGAATAGCTTGTATGCATGATTATCATGCAATTGACAATGTTGATATTGGCATTGGTATCAGCTGACAAGGTATGTTTATAAATGGCAGTATAAACTCACTGTACTTTGCACATGTTTAAAATAACAACATGAATATATGAACCTGTGTATTATTTGAATGACTTAGTATTGAATGCACAATAAAGAGGTATGTTTGTACATGGTACTAGGCCCATTTAATATAAAACACAATTTTATACAATATATATAGTAGGGGGTCCCTGCTCCATCTCGCTATCAGTTTGGGGGTCCTTGGCCTGAAAACGTTGAAGACCCCTGATCTAGAGTATTTAGATTGTAATATTCATGCTCCTATTCTGCTTGTGAAATGTATGTGAATTGTCCTGTGGTGCAACATTGTAATCCTAGTCCTCAACTGCATCAGACGCTTCCTAATTTCCCGCCTTATTTTGCTACCATCAAAACCCTCCAATATTCATTGGAGTCACTAGCATGGCTAAGACGAATGCTTTTCATTTTTGGCTTCTTAGAATAGAGTAAAATAATGAGTCAGAATGTATCATGTTCCAAGATTTCTATGGAGTCGAGAGATTATGGGTTTAAATTCTTAGTAAAGGCGGCTAATCAATACATTTATTTATTTACAGGGACAGTGCACATTGATCAACATTTCAGTTCCCACCTCAATGTAAATGTGCCAGAGTTAGCTAGAGAGCTAACTTTCGTCTGTTTGTCTGGGTTATTACAATTTAGATTGAATATTATCTGTACAGTTCAACAGAAAAAAACACTCTAGTACAACACTGTACAGCATAATACAACACAATACTTTAAATACATAAATAAATGCACAGTGAATATGAAACTTAATTTTTCTGTCTCTCAGGTGTCAGCTCACTGGATGGTTCTGGCGGCTGGTGGCTTGAAAGACAAGGCCCGTCTTTTTGTGCCGTGTATGATGGGAGCCATGAGCCGCTGTGCTCTGTCCCGCCTCAGGTCAAAACCCTCGGGGTCTTCCTGAACATCGGAGGGGGGGCCCTGAGCTTCCACAACGCTCTGACCCGGGAGCACCTAGCCACCTTGCCTACTCGCTTTAACCCGGTCGGAGTCCTCCCGGCTCTGGGCCTGGGCCAGGGTCGACTGAGGCTGCGCTGCGGCCTCCCACCTCCTCCTCACGTGTTCCTCAGTAAGGACTCGGCCTACAGGGGACCTTGCTTTGCCAGCGGGGGCCGGTGGCGCAGGGAGATTGCCTTCCAGTCGGTGAGGAAAGTGATACAGAAGTTTGAGGAGCTGGCTGTGTCGGACTCAGACTCGGGCCTGGTGTCCAGTTTCGGATCGTCCTGCTCTACCTTGGCTTCCCTTCCAGATCCGGGCACTCTTGGGATGTTTCCCTCTGGGCAAGCAGGACAGGAAACCGCAGCTGAATAAGAAACTCTTCAATGGGAGCACCAGAAACACACTGCTCCTCCAAAGGGGTTTTGATCTTTGGCTGTCATTTAAAAGGCTAATTTTTCATCTTGAAGGACTTTTGGCTGCCTCTTCACCAGTCTCAGCGTGACCCCCGGACCTGCAATCGACTCTCTCCCCAGGACGCAGCCCTCTCTCTCTCTCTCTCTCTCAACCAAACAACCCCCACTGGTATGGGGATCGGGCCACGAAAGAGTCCTCTGTAATGTGAAGTGTAAGGAAAAGGGTAGGCTTTTGAGCAGTGGGACTCCTTGATTCGTCTCTGTGTGACGGTTGTCAGACAGCAGGGGGGTCCTACAGTAGTGGTGCGCACGTTCCTGCATGTGTGTATGTGTGCACAAGCAAGACAAGGAGTGTGTGTCGTTTGCTCAGTGTGTGTGTGTGTGTGTGTGTGTGTGTGTGTGTGTGTGTGTGTGCGGGAGGGAACAGTGTACGAGCGGCGGGGGGTGAGATGAAGGAGGTGTGAGTACAGTGACACCAGCGGTGTTGACACAGCGTGGCGAGGACAGGTGGTAACGTTGGTTTGTCCCGCGGCCTGCCTTCGATAGGACAGTCTGGGGCTGCCCTTCTCTGACCCTTTTGAAAACCACAGGACTCCCGAGAGACTTCAAAAGGGTGCGACAGAGAGCAGGAGAACAGAGAGGGAGAAAGAGAAAACAGCATGCATGAATTAAAGACAGCAGGTGACGACCGAGCTGAGAGAGAGAGAGAGGGATTCCCGACAGCTTTTCATCCAGAAGCTCTGAATAGATCAACTGGCTCAGGACACGACGTCTTTGAATTTGTGTTTGCTGAGCTTCTAACTTCCGTTAGAAGTGGTGATTGCACATCACTGTATAGTAACAGAGGCATGTTGGTAGTCTTGGCGCATAAAACAATGAAAGAGGCACTTTCAGGCAAGTCCTTTTATTGGTTAGATGTTGAATAAAATGCATATTTTTTCGACCTGAGTGGTGTCGACTCCTGGGCACAGACATGTAAAAAGGCACCACCATCTACATAGGAGTAAGACACAGACTTTTATAGATTTTTAGCATCTTTTTGCTGTTGTCTTGTGTCTCTTTGTAGTCGTTAAGCATCTCTCCATGTATTTTGTCACTTTTCTTGTCAATTTTTATCTCCTTGTAGTCATTTTTTGTCTATTTGTGGTAGTTTAGTCTTGTCTTTGTGGTTGTTTTGTGTCTCTTTGTAGTAATTTTGAGTCTTTTCGTAGTTGCTTTGTCTCTTTGTAGTCATTTTGTGTCTCTTCAAAGTTGCTTTGTCACTTTGTAGTCATTTTGTGTCTCTTGGTAGTTGCTTTGTCTCTTTGTAGTCATTTTGTGTCTTTTCGTAGTTGTTTTGTGTCTCTTCGAAGTTGCTTTGTCACTTTGTAGTCATTTTGTGTCTCTTCGAAGTTGCTTTGTCACTTTGCAGTCATTTTGTGTCTCTTGGTAGTTGCTTTGTCTCTTTGTAGTCTCTTTGTGTCTCTTTGTGGTTGTTTTGTATCGCTTTGTAGTCATTTTGAGTCTCTTCGTAGTTGCTTTGTGTCTCTTTGTAGTCTCTTTGTGTTTCTATGTAGTCATTTTGTGTCTCTTTGTAGTTTCTTTGTATCTCTTTGTTGTCATGTTCTGTCTCTTTGCAGCTGTTTTGAATCTCTTTGTGTCTCTTTGTAGCCTTTTCCTCTTTTTTCTTGGTTGTTTTGAGTCTGTTCCTGGATGGTACGTCAGTTTCCCCCGTCTCTTTGGGCCCCCCCTGGGCCTGTCCCCAGTCGGCCCGTTCAGTAATCCATCCATGGCTTCACACATCTCTGGTTTTTCATGTGAGCCAGATTCAGTTTGGCAGTCGATGTTCACATTGAGCCTGTATACTTAATGGCGTCACTATTGAACAATTCCAAGTATTTAGTCAGACTGTAAATCTCATTTTAAGACGAAAAAAAAATGCTCGCAATTATACCAAGCATCAGTCAGTATCGTGGGTCCACGGGGGCGTTTGTGTGGACTAGTAGCAGTGGAGTTGTGCCAATTTTCCATTGAGCATCATTCATTTCATGCAAGCACGAAATCAGTTCAGCAGCGGGGTCAGACTCGGTAATAACCGGTGAGTCAAAAGAGAAGCTTGTCAGACTGTCGCCTCTCAGACCACTCATCAGCATGACTGTGTGTTGATGTTTAACGGTTAGGGTATTTACCGGGGGAGTAAAAAAAAAAGAAATTGCATGTGCCGTGACCGCTTTTTTGGCGCGGCTCTCTCTGCAGATCTATCTGCTTTTAGAAATAAAGTGTGTGGAAGCAATTTGACTCTTGTAAACAGAAATGAGAGGGACGTGATGCAGATTTCAAAGAGCCGAGAGGAGAAAGAGAGAGAATGAGAGAGAGAGAGAGGGGGGGGGGGGGGGGAGTTTTCCAGGAAGGATGGATAAGACTTGAAACACGTTGTGCCATGTGTGAGTGTTTGGCAGCATCTACTGTATGAACTCTCTTTCTGAACATTAACTGTTTGGCAGTGGTAGATTGTAACCAAGTACATTTACTCAAAGTACATTGAGGTCTTGAGTATTTCCATTTTATGCTTCTTCAATATATTATTCACATCTTGCACTGAACTGTATGTTTTTATTATTATGTTTAATGTCTTATTTATTTTAAGCTTATTTCACCTCTTTTATTTGACTCTTTTATGTGTCTATTGTTTCTTTTATGTCTCGTCTTACTGCCTTTGGATGTGTTATGTAAAGCACTTTGAATTGCTGTGTTGCTGATCAAAGTGTATCCTTGCCTTTATACTTCTACTCCACTACATTTCAAAGGGAAATATTGTGTTTTTAGTGCATACCAATGGTGTAATGAAACTACTCGAGTACTGTACTTATATCCAGTTTTGAGGCACTTGTACTTCTCTTGACTGACATTTTTGTCACTCAATACTTCGCCTTTATACATTTCAAGGAGGAATATTGTTCTTTATACTCTATAGTATATATATTTGTTAAAGATTACAAAACGTAAGAAAAGTATAATACAATGCATTGTCCAGTTAAAATCACCCCCATTGGCCAACAATGACAGTAAAACACAGCTGACACTTGAATGCATCTGTAATGACAATACGATAATATAAGCTACTATAAAATAGCACAGATTCTGCTTAATAATGAGGACTTCTTTCAATACTTTAAATACATTTTGCTGATAATACTTGTGTACTTTTACTTAAGTGGGATTCTTAAAAAAAGACTTTTATTTGTAAGCATTTAAATGTTGGTATTGCTACTTCTACTCCAGGAAAGGATCACAATAAAAGATTCTGATATTTCACTGTATCGGGCGATCTTAACACTCATATGGGGCCATTTTATTAATACACGTTGTGTACTGTTTTTATTACTGTATATTTTACACTGAATACTTCTTCACTTTCCAAACCAAACAGACAAGACGCCCTACAGCATGAAAGGCCTCATCGGGAAGCAAATCGTGCTCAAAACGATATTTATCAGATTGAAGTCCCAGCATCTCCTCGGTGCACATTTTCTCCGTAAATTTCGCTATTTATTGGCGGTTGAATGACGGGAGACTTCACCCTGTAATCAGCCCCTCTCCCCGAGGTGTCAAAATAAACCAAACACCCCAAAACACCCCACAGCAACCAGAGCCAGTGCATTTGGGAAATAACTCCTGCCCGCTAATTGCCTGCAGTAATTATTGCCACACTCAAAAAAATAGTGAGAAGAGAGAAAAACCAGGTCCTGTTTTCCGACAAGCGTCTGCAAATTGATTCCGTTTGTATGAATAAACGTCGACTCTGCAAGACTTCTGCCATTTGCATACACTGGGTGGAGGAGAGGCCCACTCGACCCCCTTCTTCCCCCGTTGCAGCACAACATTAGCTTTACAACTGGGCCTGTTATTACCATCATCATCAGCATCAGCATAACAGTGGCGGCAGAAGCGCCGCGCGCTGCTTGTTTTGTTGCTCTGTCACTGAGCGGACATCCTCACAGGTTCCTGGATGCACTTTAGTTCTCTTGATCTGAAAGAGAGCAGAATGAGTTCCCTCCTGAGATGTCTGCCTATGACAGAAACATGCGCACATAAATTAGGAATGCAACCGGACACGAGCTTCTCCAAACATGAGTCAGAGATAATCGGGTCTTTGAGATGCAATTCCAGCGAATTAATAGGAGAGGAACGGGAGGTCACATAAACACAAATGTATTCTAGGGAGCCATATGGGAGCCAGGATTTAAAGATGCGTGGTGTTTTCATTCTTTTTTTAAAATTTTAAACAAATCACACGCTTATTTAAGTCTCATTGTAAAAGCAAAGAGCGAAACATGTCATGCTTGTTAGTGCAGTAAGCTTCCATGTGATGAGGAACAGGTGGTGTGTGTGTGTGTGTGTGTGTGTGCGTGTGTGAGTGTGTGTGAGGGAGGGAGACAGGCACATCTGCCAGGCCATCATAGCTCACTGGTTGAATATTCACACCTCCCAGTCCAACCAGCAAACAGGATGCGGTCCCCAGTGAGTGTGCGCGCTGTGTAGTCAAGGCAGACAGATTAAGGAGGAGGTGGGGGGGGGGAGTGATACTGTTAAACAACCCGCATTTATGACCTGCAAGCCGGGACGCGTCTGACAGACAAGAGCAAATACACAGCGCTGTGATGCAGAGTGAAGTACCCTTATGTGTGTGTGCGTCCATCCACAGCTGCACCATTGTGCCATTATGGTTGTAAATCTTAATGTGTCTTTCTACGCCAGCAGTGTTTCACATCCAGAAACCTGCAATGTGGAGCGATATTGTATTTTGTTTAGAGCCAACGAAATAAAACACAAAGAACATTGTGTCTGCTTACATCTGAGTCTGAATCGAGTCAACAAGCGCCATCCTCGGTTAATCGATTTTATTGGGCTGTAATGTTTCCTGGCGTTGTTCCGCGATGACTTCAGAGTTCAATCTCGCTCTTCTCTGCTCCTTCTCTTCTCAAACATAGACAGCGAGATGTGGATCAATTCAAGGCGAATGTATTGTTTTTAATAAAGAATATTCATCTGTAATACAAGATTATAACCCCATACAGTGATGTGATGGCCCCACAGCTCAGTGGAGTTCAGGGACCTGGACACAAAATATTCTCATTGTAAACTTAAACATTACATTCAATAGCTACTGCATCAATATAGAACATGTCCAACAACCTATACATGATAAGGTGTGCAGGAATAGTGTGCTGCAGGCTATTCCAAACGTTTTGGAACTAAAGTCCGAACCTCACTAAATCTGGCAATTATATGTTTGCTCACCAGAAACACGTAAAACTGCATGACGCTATCGAATCAGTAAAGACTACTTTTTAATTCGGCATGGGCCTACACCTTAAATAATATCATATTATCATGCCGGAAGGATCTTGTCTCATACACTGTCTTGAAGTTTTGAAATAGGAGTTTTGAGACGTCCGGGTCCGTTTCCAAACATGCGCCTCCAATACACAAAAAACAACCCTGCCGTACGGGTTTTGTTAGCTCCAACAGACCGTTTACCAGTCTGCCTAATGAATCACCGTGTGCAGCGCAGAAGAAGAAAAGTGTCGCTTATCACCCTATGATGAAGTGCAAATAGGCCATCATCGACTCCCGTTGATGCTCTGGGAGGGAGAGGGGTGAGGGAGGGGGAGGCAGGGAGGGGTCGGCGTGAATCTCCACACCCGGATGGAAGTGGCTCCCACAGGACACATTATGTGACACATGCGTAAAACTAACACCCTGCGTTCGCACATTGGCCTGCACTTTTGGCACAAAACGGATTACATTCAGCACGTTTTTTAATGTGGAGACACAGAGTTTAATGTCCTCTTGCGTGTGATTAGCAGCATCTCTGTTGGCAGAGAAACTTAAATCAAATAAAAAGAAAATGGTACACAACTGTTTTTAGCTCCTCAGTGGTTCTCAAAGTGGGGTTTGGAAACGTTTAATGGCCACAAACAGCAAAATAAAAATGCTTTTTTCTCTCACTGCAAAGGCACTAACATGTTCTCTGCAACGACAAACTGATTATCAAACATTCCCCCAAAATCAATCAGTCCTTTTATTCCAAACATCTCAGCCATGTATAAGCCTGACCTTTGCTGAACTCTGTGAAATAAATCAGCCATGAGCACCATACTACAGTAATGTAAACTCGAGCCACGGAGCGTTTTATTCGGGCCCCCAAGAGACCAACTGAGGAGCTGGACTGTTGCTCAACGGCTCTGTTTTTGTTTGATGGGAACATTTCCCAGATCTAAATAGGCCCCTAATAAATTTCCCTTGTTGTTGATGTTGTTTGAAAAAGATTTGAGGCCTTTGGCACCTGTATCCGCATGTGAGGGTCATAATAAATGTGATTTTAAGTCGACTCCTCCAGGCTTTTCAATGAGCCAAAGGAAACAATTTGAGACAGGACAGAGGTGTGCAGATGGCCAGGACGATTTGAAACGGGTTGCCTCGAGGTATTCCAACTATTTTCATTTGTTTCTGTTAAGTCACTTAGGTCTCCGCTCCAAACACACTTGAGAAAATAAGACGGTGCAGCCAGACACATGCGGCAGACACTCACACATTCCTGACTGTACATGATCTGGAGATTCACAGATTTCTCTCCACGGGACTGCTGATGTGCTTCCATATATATATATATATACATATATATATGTATATATATATATATATATACGTACATATATATATGTATATATATACACGCATATATATAT
>NW_022280054.1:12013914-12024531 GCF_004355925.1 Anarrhichthys ocellatus | reverse complement strand
ATATATATACGTACATATATATATGTATATATAGGCCGACTGAAAGCGTGGCACAAAACGTATACGGAGCAGATTCTCAAAGAGTCTGAAAATACATGTATATATGGAGGCCATATCAAACAAATACATAAATACATAAGTAAAAAGGGAGCATTTGGTACCAATAATAATAACAATACTACAATAAATTACAATGAATGAAAAGTAAATAATAAGAATAAAAAAACTAAATAATAAAACATTTTTTTAAATGTATTCATCAGTTATTTGAAGAAAGCCTGGGGCAAGAGAAAATAAATGTCTTTACCAAGAAGATCTATAGATATTTAATGGTTTTATTTGTTGTTTTTTTAAATTAAATTGAAATGTAGTGGTACATGTGGGATGGGCCAAATGTTTGGTATGACACAGAAATAAAATGAAATACAAAAAGCAGTTTTATAATATTAGAACCCAACATTTAGTTTGCATCTTACAGCACTTACATTATGAAATTAATACAATAAGACAAGAAAACCAAAACAACAGAAAGTCCCTTGAGACTAAGTTCCCTCTTAAATGCATTATGTTTAAAACATAAAAAAGGAAACTCTAGTGGGAGGTCATATTTATTTAATAACACAAATATAGCCCCACTGTGACTGCAGAGATTCTGGGGGGTAAAATCTATTATTGAAGTTTTGTGTGGCCAATAAAACGATCCAGACTCATTTCCATGTCTTTAGCGTTAGTGAATTGATAGGGGCGTCAATTTCCCTTTTCCATCACCCACTCCCACCCCCACCCATCATCTCCTCCTCCTCCTCCTCCTCCTCCTCCTCCTCCCGGTGGCTGCTTCAAGCTGTCAGGGAAGCGGGCTATAAAGCAGAGAGGGACGGGACTCTGAGGAGGCTGCTGGTACTGAGGAAAGACACACGGATCAGTTGTCTTCGGAAAAACTCAGCCTGACTGAAACTCGACTGATTAAAAAAAAAGAGACTTTGAAACTCAAACGGACACTTGGACGTCAGGAGGAAACTTGCATCTGTGCGTCTGTGTCAGGGAGTATCATTAGCCGCTGTTGAGGCTTCAGAAAGTACTCGATATCTTTGAGGAATTTTTTTTTGCGTGTGTGGCGAAATCGTACAGAGAGGGAGGTTTGGGATGCTGGCTCCCCGCGCGCTCCGCTCCTTGCTGTGCGTACTGAGCTGCGCGTGGCTGCAGCACACCGGAGCGGCGTCGCGACTCAAGTCTTCCTCTCTGCCCATCCAGTCGGAGAGAGAACCGCTGCCCTCCAAAGGCTTGTCAGGTAAGAGAAACACAGTCATTACAACGGTTGTGTCCTATTGTTCCGTGTTATATTAAGCTTTGTGAAGTGCCAATAAGCAGAACTCCGTTCAACGTGTGTCATTTTAACCAGTCCATGGCATACCACGGCCTACATGAGAGCGAAAGGAACAGGCCATGTGTTGTAAATGAAGTAAGAGGAGCCAGTCTTTAATTCGGCTAACATCTAATACAAAAAAACATCAGTTTACCATCAATTTCCAGCTTCAACCCGCCTTCCCCCGACACCAGCTGAAGAGGGCAGCAGCGAGCACCAACTAGTTTAAACTAACAACTCCAGATTTTCTCAAAATGAGTCTCGTTATTTCATATCAAAATCATGCCGAATTACAGTGAGCTTACTATTATCATCACCACTTGAAGTGTGAGTAGTGAGTGCATTTATGTTCCTGAAAACACAAACTTTAAATTGCCTGATTTCCTAATGAAGCTCGGGTTGTTGGTGGTGCGCCTGCGCACAGGGGCCACCGAGGTTATGACCCGAGTTCAGCCCGCCCGTAAGCTGCACGCGAAGGGTGAAGTGGCCCCGATAGCTGGCGTAACGAGTGGAGCTAAAATAGTTTAACTGTGTTCGTCATATGCGACCTCATCACCGTGAAGTCACACGTTTCCTTTGAATTGTTCCTCATGTATCTGAGTCATAAACGCGCAGTGAAATCCCCCTAACGTACAAAATCCCATTGCGGTTTTTAACAAGTTAATTTACTCAGGAGTTCAAAACTGTGGGAACTCCACGTTAACCACCGCGCCGCCTTTAACGTGCAAATTCACCGCTGGAAAGCTCTGTGATCGATCGACTTTCCATCGCAAGCATCGGCTCCTCTGGAGGTGATTTATTCCGCACAGACAGAAGTGGCGAGGGGGAGAAAGCGCAGCGGGCTCACAGTTTGGCTCCGTTTCACCGGACAGGACTGTTTCTAAAGTGTGTAGTCACTTTAATGAAAGAATAATGTGAACCAGGTTGGTAGCAGTGCGTGTGTGTGTGTGTGTGTGTGTGTGTTTACACTCAAGCAGGCAGTTATCCTAACCACTATAATATTCCTGCAGTAACACAGCGTGACTAACACTCAATTATGATTTTTAGTACAGTAATAATAACACTAAACGCTACTTTTATCTCCCGTAACACCACTATAAGTTTATGTTTAGACTCCAGTGAAATGTGATTTCTTTGCTCCACATTTGTGGAGGAATTGTAGCTTTTCAGCTTCTTCACGGTCTATTTGATGTGGATGTAAACGCAGAGTCAGCACTGTTAGCCTCACAATCATTGTTTCATTTCAATTCTGATACAACGCTCCCGTTATGCACGACATCCTCTGCAATGATTCTTTTCAATATGTCTGTATTCAGGAGAGCTTATTGTAACCTGGATGCACTCTGCGCTACTTCTTCTTTAACATTTGCCATCAAAATGTATTAAATGACTTCATAAAATCTTTGGCCTACATTAATGCGTATTTCTGGGAATCTCTAATAGTAATGGGGAAACAAAACAAATGTCTCCCTCTTCGTCTGCTCGTGCATCATTTGGACGAGGCAGGACGTGAGGTCGAGTCCCAAAAACCTTCAGTTTGCCTCCCAACACGTCTGGGCGATGAGCTATGTGAGATGGATTTGTTGCGCAGCCTGCAGAGCTCATCATGCCGCATGTGTGACACTCAATAAAAAGCCTTGTAGTTGCATTTAAACATTAAAAACATTGTGTGAGTCGGCTCAGAACACTAAACCCCCTGCCCGCCCCCATAACTCCCTCTTCACAATCACAAACTCTTTTATGATCCTGCAACTTTTCCTTGTTTGTTATCAAGAAAGTAATCATAACGTCCGATTATAATCATGTGTTTGTGTTGCAGGATGCTCGTTCGGAGGTCGATTCTACTCTCTGGAGGACACGTGGCACCCGGATCTCGGGGAGCCCTTCGGGGTCATGCACTGCGTCCAGTGCTACTGCGAATCCGTAAGTCTCTCTCTCTCTCTATATATATATATATATATATACATATATATATACATACTGTATATAGACACGTTTCTGTGTGTTTTCAGGTTGTGATCTGGTTGTGTCTGTTTCTCTCTTGCAGCAGAAGAGCCGTCGTGGTAAAGTGTTCGGGAAGGTGAACTGTAAGAACATCAAACAGGACTGCCCGAGCCCGGACTGTGAGGATCCCATCCTGCTGCCGGGACACTGCTGTAGAACCTGCCCTCAAGGTAGGACCTTCCTGTTCTCCCCCCCCCCTTTTGGGTTAACCAGTTAGTCCTCAGAACAGAACAGCTGTTTGATGCAACCAGCAGGTCCATTGACTTTCCATCCAGCCACATCAAATGGACATTTCCTCTAACAAGTACCGCCCGTCTATTTAGCCTCATTCGCACATTGCCACTTACCCTGTCCACACACACACACTGCTGCACACACGATTCCACCTTATTACAGAATTAGAGCGCCCCACACACACACACACACACACACACACACACACAGGGTGGGTCTTCAGCAGATTGGGTGTTTTTTCTACGCTGTGCGTCTGGTAATGGAAAGTGAAGGTAAAGCGCTGTGTGGACAGGCCTAGGACTGTGTGTGTGTGGTTGTGTGTGGTTGTGTGTGTGCGTGTGTGTGTGTGTGTGTGTGTGTGTTTGTGTGTGTGTTGTGGTCAAGTTTTTAAGGAAAAGGTTGAGTGTGCTTGTCTTTGCTTTGGCACCAAAGTATTTTTATGCAAGTGATGGAAAAAAGAATGCTGTGTGTTTGTGTGTGTGTGTGTGTGTGTGTGTGTGTGTGTGTTATGACTGGTGCACCTGAGGATACTGAGCGTTGTGAAGCGGGGGAGAAGTGAGAGTGACACTACCCAGAAGCCCCCCCCCCCCCCATGGAGTGTGAACCAGTGGAGCAGAGGGGTGAGGGAGTGAGAGTTGTGGGGGAATGAGACTCCAAAGAAAGAAAGCAGACCGTCCAGTCGAGCTCCTCGGAAAACCGAAGTCTGTGGGGTGACGAAGAGCCGCTGTGTGGTTTTCTTCTTCAGGTCGCTGCATGTGTCACTGTGTGTGTGTGTGTGTGTGTTTGTGTGTGTGTGTGTGTGTGTGCAAAGCTGCCAGCTCTACTCATTACATCAAGCGGTTTGTGTGGGTCATTGTCGGGATCGCTCCCAATTCTCCTGGAGCTCCTCAGCTGAGAGCCTCCGCTGTGGTTTGTTACCTCTGGCTGAGAGAGGCCGAGAGGAAGACTGTGACGAAGAGCTTCAGCGTTGGATCGACGTTGTTCGTTCTTCATATCTCTGCTGGCCTTCCTTCTGTAACTTCTACCGGTGTTGCTCAACCTCGACATGTCTCAATTTCACGCTCTGCCGGTGCGTTGAGTCTCATCTGCGCTCCAGACCTTGAGATCGATGTAGCAGAACGTGTTTTGAAATGTTTGGGTTCATTTTGTTTTTTTTCTTGCCAGACGCTGAAACAGCTTGAAAGTGGAACTCTAAAAGTCTTCATTACAATACCTCTGCTGCTAACAGGGTCCTTGGAAAATGCTCAGATTAGAAATATGTTCCTTGAAAAATGCTGAATTTTTAACATTATCCGATGTTTCACACACAGTCACCCATAAATCTTTTGTTATGTTGTCTCCTGGCGTCTCACAGCAGACGCAGAGAGGATCTTAACCCCAAACGAGAAAGTAGAAGAACTGAACAAGTTGCAAACTTTTCTCTCTTTCAAACATTTTGGCATCTTGTGCACTCGGCTTGTTCCAACAGATACCTGTATCGCTGAACATTTAAACAGTTTTTAAATGATTCTTTAACACCATTAAAGATTCAAAGGAAAGTTCTTCTGTTGATGTAAAAGATAATTTATTTATTATTTATTATTCATTATTCGTTATTTATTATTTATTATTTATTATTTATTATTTATTATTTATTATTTATTATTCATTATTTATTCTTTATTATTATTATTTATTATTCATTATTCGTTATTTATTATTTATTATTCATTATTTATTCTTTATTATTATTTGTTATTTATATATAGGAATATATTCCTCTTTGTATGAATTCCTCTCGACACACCAGCATGTCTCTGGTATTCATTACCTGTTTCTTTTCTCCCTCCTCTACAGGCGACGTTGACAGGAAGCAGACGGACTCTCTGCTCGACGGCTTCGAGTATTTCCAGGAGAAGAGCAGAGACAAAGAGGACGACCTCCACAAATCATACAACGACCGATCCTACCTGAGCTCCGAGGAGTCGGGCCCCGGGGAGAGCCGCACCGGTGAGTACGAGACCACCGACGCACTGACGACCGCGGACAAAGAAAACCGTACAAACATAAACTATCCACGCTTCAGGGAGAACACGCTGGAACACACACAGCTGAATGAAATCACTGCAAACAGGAATGTTTATTGTGTGTTGGTAAGTTACCCGCTCTCCCTCTGCAGACTTCGTCGCGGTGCTGACAGGAGTGACGGAATCGTGGCTGCCGAGCTCCAACGGTGTTGCCAGAGCTCGCTTCTCTCTGAGCAGAACCAGCCTGGCCTTCTCCATCACGTACCAGAGGTAAGACCAGCTGAGGCCTCTGGGACTCTTCTATTCTCTGAGCTTCGAGCTTCATACTCAACGCGGTGGAGCCAGAACACCATGTAATCACGGACTGCGCGCCGCGTGCGAAGGCTCCGCACGTGGTCATGCACCTCTGAATTTGTGTGAGCCAGCGCGCGGTCAGACCTTCTCACACGTGACTGTAACAGATAGTTCACTGATAGAAGCACGATGTACACGTTTAGGGTTCGTACAAAGAAGGAGAATTTGTTTTAGATGCTTTAGAAACAGGAGGTCTTAAAAATCATCATTTGAGTAAATATCTTGCAGCTCAATCAGATAGTTTACAGGATATTCAACCTTTGGTTCTTTATAATACACTTATTACATGTCTTGTTTCTTAACTGTGTTTGTATGAAGGTAATAAAGTAGCCCATGAATATGAGATATGACTTTAGTAATTATTACAATCCCTCGTCATTGTGGAGGTTGGTTTATGGTGTTTTGATTCTTCACAGTTCATGTTCTCTGTATTCTCAGAGAATAATGCGACGAACATCACGTAGAGTCTAAACAAAGCTGTAGTGCTCTTCTTTCTGTTTCTGATCCGTTCCTCCGCAAATACAAAACACGTCACAATCTCTGTTGTTCTGACCGTCGTCTCGTAGCTCTGAGCCTAAAGAAGCAAACGTATAGTGAGTCATGTCTAAGAAGAAAGCATTAAATGTGTGTCCTGTTTCTTCCCCTTGTCTCCTCAGAATGAGCCGCCCCAGTAGAATAGTCTTCCTGGAGGCCGATGGCACCACTGCCTTTGAGTACAGAGTCCCCAAGGGACAGTCGGACATGGTAAGAGATCCCCTCATGCTTCCACTGGTGTTGTTTTCACGCTCCCGCTCCGTGACTCCGTGCTCAAACTCTTTGACTTCTTTTCTTTCCTCTCATAACTCACTCAGCAATAATAAACAATAAACACACACACACACACACAGTGACACCTCCTCTCTGCTCCATTGGCTCTGTCTAAACTGAGTCTGATTGCTGTAAACATCAACACACACTCAGTCGCTCGGGGGGAGAAACTGCCATCAGGTCAGAGGCTGAGTTTAATAAAAGCCCCAATATGATCCTGATGAATCAGCCCCCCCCCCCCCCCCCCCCCTAGAGAACGGGTCCCAGAAATCATTATTTTTAGATAAATATCAGTGTCAAGCACCAGAGGACCTCAGAGAAAACACTCTGACACGAAGAGAGGAGGGGGGGGCGAATACTTCAGTAAAAGAGACATTTTTCACATGTGACATCACCGCTTAGCGGGGCGACAGAGAGAGCATCGCTGATTAAAAATGGAGATTACCTCCTGAACCCTGAAAGTTATGAGGCGCCGGCGCTCTGCCACATCCCCGCTCAC
Organism: Anarrhichthys ocellatus; assembly: GCF_004355925.1. Taxonomy (NCBI): domain Eukaryota; kingdom Metazoa; phylum Chordata; class Actinopteri; order Perciformes; family Anarhichadidae; genus Anarrhichthys; species Anarrhichthys ocellatus. Next base: position 12,017,264 of record NW_022280054.1, on the reverse strand, counting down.
CCCCCCCCCCCCCCCCTCCCTCCTCCCGTTCTCCGGGAGATGTAGTGGCTTCATGTTGACGGTTTGCAGGCTGCGTTTTCACGAGAACAATCACATGGTTTGATGCATTTAGCAGATGTGTTGGCTGTTTTGTCTGCATGCCTTTTTTTTCTCTCTTTCTGTTTTCTCATGAGCGAGAGACCACAGGCCCGAGTACGACTCCGTCTTCACTGTGATGCACAATAAAGCAGCTGACCCGCCTGTGTGTGTGTGTGTGTGTGTGTGTGTAGATCTGTGGAGTGTGGAAGAACCTGGCGAAGCCTCTGGTGCGACGGCTGCAGTCCGAGCTGATGCGCCTCCGCATGACCACGGCGACGAGCGGCGGCGAGCAGGTGGAGGGGAAGATCATCAAGCACAGGGCGCTGTTTGCTGGTGCGTTGTAGCGCTGTGATGTTCTTTTAGACATTTCAATCCCTTTGTGTTGGAATTGTTTACAGAGAAAGTGTTTGTGTAGAAGGTCAGCGACAGAGTGCGGATACTCAGTGCGGTAATGTGTGTGTTCTCGTGTGCAGAGACGTTCAGTTCGACGCTGACGTCGCAGGAGCAGAACTCGGGCACGGGAGGCCTCGCCATGCTGACGCTGAGCGACACGGAGAACAACCTCCACTTCATCCTCATCCTTCAAGGCCTCGTCAAACACAAGGACAAAGGTGAGCGGAAGCGAGACGGCGGCGGGGAGGCTCGAGAAAATGAGAAAAACAACCGTTTCAAAACTCCCCAAAACTGAGATTTTTCTCAGCCCTGCGAGAGCGTTTTATCAGAACACTTTTATTACCAATTCCTCCAAGGAAAGAATCCTCTTCTGCGATCTCTGTTGTTGCCATTTCACTTTCTTCCAATCCCGTCTCATTTTAAATCTGTCTCTCTCTCCTCCAGAGCCTCTCCTGGTGCCCATCCGAGTCCAGCTCGTGTACCGGCAACACGTCCTGAGAGAGATGCGAGCCAACGTCACCTCTCATGTGAGTAACAGCACACACTAGCAGTTTACAGAGGGGATGTTCAAAGTACGTCAAATGATCAGTTTCCCTCAAATGATTTGGAAAAAGAATCAGTAGGAAACAAGTGGGAGGTTTTTAGGGGGAGAACGTGTTGAATTAAGGGTGGAGTGGAGGAGAAGTGTTGTTGTTGTTGTTGGTTAGGAACACACAGCAACACACTCCTGCTGCCCCCCCCACCATCACCACCCACCCACTCCTCTCTGAGACGGATGTGGTCCCGCTCACCACATCCTAGCGCTGTTGTCGCCGGACGCTCTGATCACAGCTAACTACCTCGAGACACGACGAGTTAAAAAGGGACGAGGACGAGCGAAAGTGTGCGAGAGGAACTTTTTTTGAGACAGATGTGAGGAAGGGATGAGAGAGGGAGACGTGTTGGGGGGGGGGAGGCAGAGAGGATGGACTGCGTACACACTCCTCACACATGTCAGTGGTTAGTGGTCTGTGGGCTGTAGATGGAGTAGGGGGGGAGGGGGGGGGGGAGGAGGGGGAGTGATGAAAGGCTGGTCTGGTTTTAATTCTGCCAGGAATTGCGTTGAAGCGCCTCTTTCGAGCCTAGCGGTGAGAGAGACAGACTGTCCGTTACATTCTTTTGTGAAGAGTTTTCGAGCTGAGCGACCGCTGAGTCAGGTCACGCCTCGCTGAGTAACAGAACAACACAGCGTACGTCTTCTCTTCAGCTGACGAGGACACTTTCCCCGTCTCTAGAACGCACACACAGACCAGCCAGCACATGTGATTCTTCTTAAAAGCGTGAAGCCGTTTCTCATTGGACCAGTGATCCCGACAGTGCCTGATTTACGCTACGCCCCGATATATCCGTTTGCACCTTACTCCCCTCCCATTACTCCATCCATTCAGCCCCCCCCCAATATACAGTAAGTCACCTTCCTCTCCTCCTCCGTCCAGCACTGCTTCTCTGTTTTGGCTCCTCGCTGTGTGGATTTACAGCACATGCATATTTATACTGAACTGAGGCCCTGAAGTCATAAATGTAACATTTCTTCAACACGCTCGTACAGCTGTCCTATTACTCCGACATCCCCCCCACTACCTCTGCGTCTCTCCTGGAGTCCAGGCTGCCTGCTTGAAATGAGCCGTCACTCCATATGACATACGTTAAGGCAATGCGAGCCATTTTTAAAATATATTAATATATTTTACAGGGTTTAAATATGCGCATGTGATTTAAAAATCATGTGTTTTTTTAATGTAACACAACTGTCTGTGTCCCTAAAGGTTTATGACTTTTAGAATGTCCTTGTGATCGCTGCTGATCTTGAGCAGACGTTGTTGCTGTTCTGGGATCAGGTTTTTGGGGATTAACTGAAGTTCATCTGTCTTTTGTCTCAATAAGTTGGTACTCTGGTAACATGTCAGTGTTGTGCTAACATCATGTCAACAAGATCTTAACCGTCTAATGTTATATTTTCTGGTATATAAAAGTATTTACTATTTAAAATGTTTTTTGGATTGATTCCCTCGTTGACCTGCATGATAACGGGTTTTCAATCTGTGCAGGACCCGGACTTCGCCGAGGTGCTGACGGACCTGAACAGCCGCGAGCTCTTCTGGTTGTCCCGCGGTCAGCTGGAGCTCGCCGTGGCCACCGAGGGTCAGGACGCCCGACAAATCTCCGGCTTCATCACCGGCAGGAAATCGTGTGACAGTGAGTGTTTCCCCCCGTTTTAACCCTCACCCCCAAAATACATATTGTTCTTGGCGTCATTCCAGCGAGGTGGCACCAAACAACTGTGGAGAGAAACTAAAAACACACGGAGGTCGCCCTCAGAAGACGAATGTGTTTCGCGTCACTCGTCCATCTGTGGCTGTTTGTCCTTCCATAAATATACTTGCTCTCTTTTCTCTCTGTCTCTGTCCTTTCAAGTCTCATCGCTGGGGGGAAAACCGTGTTTATAGACCCTCTGTTTGGCTCAGCTGGCCCACCAGGACTCATGCACGTCTGTGTGTGTGTGTGTGTGTGTGTGCGTGTCTGTTTGAGTCTTGGAATCGTCTGGTTAAAGCACACATGGTCTTTTCCTGGGATGCATACTTGAACATGCAGCATCGAGGTGTTCTTTGTGTTCTTGCTGTTGCGTGACGATTGACAGCCAACAGACAGAAAGATGGCTTTGTGCTTGTTGTGTGTTTTGTGTGTTTTGTGTGTGTGTTTTTTTTTAAGTCAAACTTTTACACAGCGGCGCTGCCGAGGTCACAGTCTGCGATTAACAGCTTGACGTTATGTGTGAAGAATTCAAACCCAACACTCTCTCTCTCTCTCTCTCTCTCTCTCTCTCTCTCTCTCTCTCTCTC
>NW_022280054.1:12012099-12013501 GCF_004355925.1 Anarrhichthys ocellatus | reverse complement strand
GTGTGTGTGTGTGTGTGTGTGTGTGTGTGTGTGTGTGTGTGTGTGTGCGTGTGTGTGTGTGTGTGTGTGTGTCTGTTTTTGGCCGGAGGTCACAGATACAATTACGCGCCTCCTGATTAGTGGTTCAATTAAATCTGTCGCCTCAATGACTGTGTCTTGGTTGAAGAGATGACATGTTGAGTGTGTGGTGGTTGCAGAGGGTGAGGGAATGTAGCGTGTGTGTGTGTGTGTGTGTGTGTCTCCCCCCCCCCCCCCCCCCAAATTCTAACGTGACAGAAATCATTGCCTCATCTCGCATGCTGTCAAGGCTCTACTATAGTTTAGCGAAGGGGAAAAAGGCTCAGAGGGGAAAAGTGATGGTTCATGCGATCATAACTTGAACCGGAGTTTTGATGTGAATCTGTCTTTTCTCAGCTATTCAGAGCGTGATGTCCAGCGGCGATGCGTTGACCTCGGGGAAGACGGGAGGTGTTGGATCGGCCATCTTTAACCTCCACGATAACGGCACGCTGGACTACCAGGTAAGATGTTCGTCCACTACGAGTTGTTCGACTATACATAACACTACCTGACTGCAAATATTATAGCATTACAAAAGTAAACACAATTCATATTTAGTTGTTACACTCTGCACAAACAGTAGCATCATTCTGCACAGTGGAAGAGGAAAGGGGGACTTTAACCCTCTCTCCCTCATCCCCTGACCTCCAGGTCCAGGTCGCAGGTCTCACCAGCGAGTTCGTCGGCCTCACGGTCGAGTTGAAGCCGCGGCGGCGAAACAAGCGCTCGGTGCTGTACGACCTGACGCCGGAGTACAACAAGGCCACGGGGCAGGCGCAGGGCAGCTGGAGCCGCCTGGAGGCTCGACACATCCACATGCTGCTGCAGAACGAGCTGTTCATCAACGTGGCCACGACACACAGCCAGGAGGGGGAGCTGAGGGGTCAGATCAGGGCCCTGCTCTACAGCGGCCTGGAGGCCCCCAGACACGGTAGGGGACCAGGCAGGAAACATCCAGGTCTGAAACGTGAAGCCAATGCTGACGTGCCTCAAACCAGATGTGTTGTACTTGCCTCATCAAACTCTTCTCCCTGCTTTCAGAGTTGCCCACTCCTCTGGCCGGACACTTTGTGTCCCCCCCAGTGAGAACCGGTGCCTCCGGTCACGCCTGGGTGTCCGTGGACCAACAGTGTCACATGCACTACGAGATCGTGGTCGCCGGCCTCAGCAAGACGGACGACCTCACGGTGAACGCCCACCTCCACGGACTGGCCGAGATCGGAGAGATAGACGACAGCAGCGCCGCTCACAAGAGGCTGCTGACCGGCTTCTACGGCTCTCAGGTACGTCAGCGTGCACACACACACACACACACACACACACACACACACACACACACACA
>NW_022280054.1:12005639-12012089 GCF_004355925.1 Anarrhichthys ocellatus | reverse complement strand
ACACACACACACACACACACACACACACACACACACACACACACACAGCAGGAGGGTCCAGCTGCTTTAATAGCAAACAGGTCCAACGCATAAACAGCCGTCTGCTTTGGGAGCTCAGGAACACTCGTATTAGGAACAATTAACAAGTCAGCTTGAGACCAGCCTCCACTCAGGTGTGCCCAACAAATCTAACCACCCTCTCTCTCTCTCTTTTCTCTCTTCTTCTGCCTCTCTTTCTGCACATCTCTCCAGGTCCACGTGCCGAACCACTGCAAGTCAGGGACCAGGGTGGAGGCGGAGGCGGAGGAGGCCGAGTTCGACGACCTGTTTGTGAAGGACCCCGAGGAGCTGAAGACAGACCCCCACACCTGCTTCTTTGAGAACCAGCACTACGCCCACGGCTCCAGCTGGACGCCCAACTACGACAAGTGCTTCTCCTGCAGCTGCCGGGTAAGGACGAAAGAATGCATCGCCTTCGAAAGGGGAAGCGGGGAAGCGCGTTTGTTGACAGCGGCTATATCGTCACCTTATGTCACCAATAAAATACCTCGTCGTCTTTCTGCAGAAGCGGACGGTGATCTGTGACCCCGTCATCTGTCCGGTGTTGACCTGCTCCCGAACCACTCAGCCCGAGGACCAGTGCTGTCCCATCTGTGACGGTGAGACAGACAGATTTCACTTTAATGACATATGTGATGATGTAATATCAATTTCTTTATTTTTATAGTGCCGCTTTGAGTCCTCGCGGTCGTGAGCAGATGTTTTTATTGTTTTGGGCTCCCGACAGAAATCATTAAGTTGCAAACTAATTCTTGTTTAATGTCTCCACTTCCTCTCTTTTCCTCCGGCTCAGAGAGTACAGAGCCCACAGACATGAAGGTTGCAGAGCGGGTGGATGAGCATCCCGAGGGTAGGTGCTACCTCTCCTGTCTTCTGACGTAGCTTTTCCCTTTTTTGTGTCTTTTCTTCCCACACGTCTTTCTTTCATTGCATTTCAGCCTCCAGTTAAAAGAGAACTCCTATTCTTGCTAACTTTTATTTCCTCCTCCTTCCTGCCTCTCAGGTTGTTACTTTGAAGGAGACCAGAAGATGCACGCTCCGGGAACCACGTGGCATCCCTTTGTCCCTCCCTTCGGCTACATTAAATGTGCTGTCTGCACATGCAAGGTAAGATATACATATCCATAAACCCTCCCACATCTGGCTGCGTTTGCTTTCCAAAATCCCTTAATGGAACATTTATCTTGCATTCGACAGCAAAGAAGCTAAAGGCATGAATAGATTTCTCATAAGTTCATAGCTTGGAGAACATTCAGACTATTTATGTGGAAAAATAGTAATAAGTCAAAGAAAGAAAGAAAAAAGAAGAATTGCTGCTAACCTGCTGCTAATGCTACGTGTTGATCCGTAGGGATCTTCAGGAGAGGTGCACTGTGAGAAGGTGACGTGTCCGGCGTTGACCTGCAGTCACCCGGTGAGACGTACTCCCTCCGACTGCTGCAAAGAGTGTCCCGAGGAGGAGCGGACCCCCGCGGGCCTGGAGCACGGCGACATGATGCAGGCGGACGGCCCGAGGAACTGCAAGTTCGGCAAGAACTATTACCAGAACAGCGACAACTGGCATCCCTGGGTGCCGATGGTGGGCGAGATGAAATGCATCAACTGCTGGTGTGATGTAAGTCTTTTTATTGCCTTATAAACTATAATATAGGAACTTTAATATCAATACGAAAACTAAAAGGCAACCAGTGTAAAGATTTTACAATAGTCGTAACATTTGCTCTCCTTTTGGACTTTGTTAATATTTCACTTAATTCTAGCGTTGCAATAGTGCAGCTTGCTAGTTATAGAGTGTAGAGAGAGAAACGATGATGATGATGATGATGATGATACGGCATGCTTTGGATTCCTTTTCCTGCCTCTTTTCACCGACCTGCGTTCTTCCTCCCTTCCTGTCCGCAGCACGGTGCGACTAAGTGTCAGAGGAAGCAGTGTCCGGTCCTCACCTGCACCGGCATCGCCCGCAGAGAGGCGGCGTGCTGTCCCGAATGCCTCGGTGAGCAATGAACACACACATTAACAAAAAGAAACAAACACCTGCAAAGGGCAGGACTGATAAAACACTTTACAAGGCAGCGCGCATTACCTCCGATAGTATGATGGAAAAACATGCAACATTGCCTTTATTCAAGCCCTGTGAAGAAAGAAGTCAAGTATTAAATATAGGTTGAATATCCTGTAAATATGAGTATAGAAGTCTATGAGAAAATGACTCTACTTCTCTCTTGATTTATTACCTCAGTAAACATTGTAAACATGAGTTTATGGTCTCAATCTCTAGTTTCAAGTCTTCTTCAATACAGCATGATGTTCATTTAGTACATTATTGTCCATTTAGAGTCACACAGACCATAAAGCAGGGGATGCTTCCTTTATTTTGGTTTTTGGTTTTACCGATTGAAAAGAAGTCAAGATGGCCAAATCGCTGAACTCAAGGCTTCAAAACGGTACTCCGCAAACCAATTGATGACGTCACGATGACTACGACCACTTCTTATATACATTCTATTACTTTAAGGGTCCTAAATAGATTTTTCCGTCCTCCACAGATTCCAAAGAGGAAGACGACCTGACGATGAAGGCTCCGGACAAAAGACGACGCCGGGGACACTGATCTGTTCGGGACCCGCGACACCAAACCCTCCTTTCAACCTGTACTCCTCCCCCGATGGACCCAAACCCAGAGCTGCACACTGGGTCTTATTTACCCATCCTCCCTCCCTCCCTCACACCCACCCTGTTATCAGCTTCAGGATTGTAATGAACAGAGACGGAGACATAACAAGAGGAAAAACCTCCAAAGACTCGTTAAATGAAGGGATGAAGAGGACCAACCAGACTTTTACAATCCTTTCGGCTTCCTGCCTCTCCGTTGTTGCTGGAATTTTTATTTTGCTGGTTTTTATTTTTTGTTGTTTTTAAACAGCTCAACAGGATAACAAGGTATAAATATATATAAATATGTAAAAATATAACACAGCTGTTCGGTGGGAAAAATGGGGTAAGATTGTGTCAGTCGACAGGGCTTCTTTTTGAAGTACAGCCAAAGCTACTGCAGCTCTCACCGCTCTCACTGGATAGAGAGGAACGTGTTGCTTACGTACATGTGAATGTGTGTGCGTGTGTGTGTGTGTGTGTGTGTGTGTGTGTGTGTGTGTGTGTATGTGTGTGAGAGTGTGTGTGTGAGGGATTTTTTTACCAGTAAAGAATACAAATAATCAGCAATACAGAAACACAATTAACGTCCAGGGCGGCAAAGCATCGTTTTAAAACCTGTAAACAACACAGTGGAAACCTGTGAGCCGTGCCGCTCCCTCCAGCCCGTCTGCAGCTCTGATTGGCTGAGTGATTATATTTCTACTTTATATTATGAAGGCATCAGGATCGGTGATATCTCCTCATTACTGTCGTACTAACACCAGCTTTGCCTTCACCTCCTGTGGATCTCGTCGCCTCTCTGCTTCGGTTGTTCCTATTTTTTGTTTCGAAATAATTAATGTTTGTCATGAATTTTTCTATCGTTATTGTTTATGAATATGAAGCTGGTTTGTATTTTTTTTTTTGTATTTATTGACTGACGTGGAGACAAAATAAAAAGATGTTTGCTGGTAAAAATAGTTTTGTTCCCTATTTGCTTTTATTTCATGTGGAGTCCTGAGGATTTTAGTTTCTCAGTCTTTGTGTTTCTCTTTCACAAAAGGTGCTTTGATCCTTCTGTTTCTCCGTTGCCATTGTTCTATCTTTGCCTCTTCACTCTCTTCATCAGTTACCTTCATCGTCTTACGCACTTTTTTTCTCTCATCACTTTCTCCTTTCACACTGTATATCCTTTCCTTCCCCACCTTTTTCTTTCTTTCCTGATGTTTATTTTCCTCTCCTCTCCTCTCCTGTTCTGTCCTGTCCAGTCCTTCTTTCCCTTCCCTTCCTTTCCTTTCCTTCCTCCTCAGACAGACACCACATGTCCTCAGCAAGGTTTTGTCCCTTACAAACCTTCCCACACACACACACACACACGCACACACACACACACACGCACACACACACACACACGCACACACACAGTGCAGACAGACTGAAACATCAACACATATTCACAGATGTACACATGCACGAACTCCTGAATCAGGAACACACATTGCAAAAATAATTATTTCCAATACACACACACACACACACACACACACACACACACACACACACACGTCTGCTACGCTGCACTCTGCTGGCCAAAACACACTATTACACTAAAGGTGCCTCCTAAAAAAAACAGCTGGTTGACGGTGCTTCTGATGGCACCTGTTGACCTCAATGTGTGTGTAAGTGTGTGTGGCATGTTGGAAAGTCATCATCAGGCCAGCGGGGGAGAGGTGTATGGGAGGGGGGGGGGGTCAGAGGTCAACCATGCTGAGTTACAGCTTTGGAGGAAGCATGACACGTGTAACAGCCTGAGCTCTCCATCAGCACAGACTTTCTATCTCTCCAAATATAAGACATCATTTATCAATAGAGGTTTTTTTTCATTCTTTTTTTTTGCTGTAGCATGTGCACATTATTCAATTGTTCTTTAACATGCCAGAGATGCAGCATAAAAAGTGGCTTCAGTTGACCAACACTGACAGTTATTCCTATTATGTATTACTTCAATTAAATCAGAGCCAGATGTCATGAACTGTTGTTAAAGGAAAACACCACACAGATTCTTCTTAGTCTGTATTTTACTCCGATGTCATGATTCTATTTTGGATACAAAAATGAATAAATCACTGGAGTCTCTGCAGCTACGTCTTAAACAGAGACAGGCGAGCTGTGTTCCCCTGTTTCCAGTCTTTATGCTGAGCTAAGCTAACCGGCTGCTGCCAAGCATGAGAGGGGCATCTATGATTTTATATAACACAAAAGAGTGTTACCCAACATATTGCTTTTAAAGCTTCAACATAGACCGCTTGACATACGGACTTCTTAACTGTAAGAAAACGGTGTGTTTAATAAAGTGAGCTTCAAAACGACACAGTTAAATAGAAAACAGCGTTATTATTGGAGATGGATGAAGTTTTATTTGACTTGCTGGTCTGATCTGATCTTATTTTATCTGAAGATTAGACTTTAGAGTGAAAACCTTTCTCTCAAAAATATCACTCCCCCCCCACCGATGTATATTTAGGCTGCAGCAATACATAAAATAAAGACAATCTACATTTACTGTGCATAATTTACAATAATGCTAATCTATCCATACATACATATTTGGTATATTTTTTAAATTAAAACAACCGTTCTGTGTTTTGCAACAAAATTTGTCGACATGACATATTTTGTAATAATCAGATCAGTGTTGTTGGGTTTAAAGTTTAGGGTGTCGATGATATTAGATGCAAGAACTTTGCCAAAGCAATTATGATAATGAAGAGATCTTTTCTCTTAGCTCTCTTAGAGAGCTAAGAGAAAAGGTTGGTTTAGAAGATGAGGGGGAGGAGAGGAGGCTGGTCTGTTGTGTTGGTGTGATTTATCTCTATTTATGTTTTACACTGTGGAGAGAAACAGGAATAAAGTGTGTGTGGACCTGTTTTACCGTCAAGTGGGGACATAGGTCTATTCCCACAGTCACATTGAGGGGACTCACCTTCCTTATGAGGACAAAAAGTAGGTCCCCATAATATACGAACGACATGTTAGGGTAAGGTTCGGTTAATGTTAAGGATATGGTAGCAGTTATGTTTAGGGTAGGCGAATGAATGTAAGCCAATGTCATGTCCTCGAAAGTGAGTGTGTGTGTGTGTGTGTGTGTGTGTGTGTGTGCATGCTTATACAGCTATCTTTGTGAGGACCAATTACAGAGTTGTAGGACATTTTGGGGAAATGAGGACATTTTGGCTGGGCCTCATTTCGGGACACACCTTCAAAGGCCTGTTTGAGGGGTTGAGACTTGGTTTTAAGATTCAGGTTAGAGTTAGGTTTAAGTAAGGGTCAGGGTTTGGGGTCAGGCATTTAGTTTTGATGGTTAAGGGTAAGGGGTTAAGGAATGCATGATGTCAATGAGTGTCCTCGCAAAGATAGAACAAGGTTAGTGTGTGTGTGTGTGTGTGTGTGTGTGTGTGTGTGTGTAAGAGAGAGAGAGAGACGAGTGAGCGAGGTTCCTGACAAATACATTTCAGCACTTGTAAGTCTTATTCTTAAAAGCACCGACAGTAGCACACGTCAGAAAAAACAAAAGTCAGCACAAATTGAAATATAGTGAGGGGAACGCAACATCACACTCACACACACACACGCACACACACACACACACACACACACTCACACTCACACACACACACGCACACACACACACGCACACACACACACGCACACACACACACACACACACACACACACACACACACACACACACAC
>NW_022280054.1:12003889-12005629 GCF_004355925.1 Anarrhichthys ocellatus | reverse complement strand
CACACACACACACACACACACACACACACACACACACACACACACACACACACACACACACACGGCCACATTTGTTATGTATTGACAGTAGAGGTATCGTGTGAAAACAGCTGTTACAGTCATCAAAGTGCCTCATCTGTCTCACACACACACACACCAACACACACAAAAACCCTTGAAACTATCTACTGTGATAGAGAATGTTGTTGTATTGTTTTGAATGATGCGTCTACTGCTGATAACCAGGTGAATTTAAACATGTGTTTATGGTTCAGCATACCAGGTCAATAGATGAGCTACGTGAGTCAGTGGTTTCAACATTTGGGCCACAAGTAGCAGCAACAAAAAAAGAAACAACAACCTGTAAACGCTGCTCAAACTACAGACGAGAGCCGGAGAGAAGCTCGTCCAGATTTCACCACTGCTGCCCTCTGCTGTGAACAGCTGAACTGACATCTTAAATCACAGCATTAAAATTAGGATTTCAGTGTTTAACCGACCACATATACACACGGGTCCTATATATATATATAGCGTCATAAAACGGCTCTTTAGGCTCGTGCCGTCGCTGCAGCAGCAGCTTTCATGGCGTCAAAATGAAGCTTTTTCAGCCGCTGAATTTTCACTCACTTTTCGTGCTCCGCTTGCACATTTGCAGGGGTAGATGCCTTGCTCAAGGGCATTTCAGCCGCAATTGCTCAGGGAAGAAACTAAAAATGTATCTGAGCAGATTTCTTTTCAGCCTTGCCATATGTCTAACCTTCAAGCTGCTCATGTATTTACAATGAGGTCCCGGTGCATCGGGGAGACTTTTGAGATAAACGTTTTTTTGCCAGTTTTTTGTTTTTTATATCATATCAAAAGGATTCTGACAGTGATTTTCTTGGAAATTCACCTCTTTGTTCAGACTGTGCCTGGAGCAACAAACCACCCTCTGGGGTTTGGGATGAAAGTAAAGCACTTGATGCTTCACACGTGGCCAAAGATTATGAAATAAAATTGAGGTGAAACACTTATTACAGAGGACAAAGTTTTCTTTTTGACTCTCCCTTTGTAAAACTACTGGAGTGCTACATGAGTTTTATACCAACCAAGTTCAAACCTCTGGGTCACTTCCACACTTCTATCATCTTTTCTATACAGCGTCGGCAGATCTTCTGTGACATCTGGGATTTCATAAGGTTAGATCCAGAAAGTTTCTAGTGAAATGGCAATGCCCACGAAGGCAAGTTTAGTTGCAAAGCAACCTTTCAACAATCAGGCAATTCAAAGTGCTTCAAATAAAACATAAACAGACATGAAGATTAAATATAAAACAATCATAAGACAATCGAAAAAAAGACACGTAAATAGGATTTAAAAAGAGTAGAATACAATTAAACAACCAATTTGTAAAAAAACAATCTGCTAAAGATGTACGCTGTTCAAGAAGTGGATTCTGGATGAAATGCCGTTAACGTTACTCCTGCTTTGACTCAGCCAAACAATATTATTGTAACACAAACTTGTATTATGAGACAAATATTTATCAGATTATCAACTACAATACAATTATCTGGATGCAAATGTTGTCAAACACAGACAAAGACGAGGAAGCAACAGAAACAATGCAATGATTGAATTACATCAACAAAAGACGCTTTCAAGAACAAAGGAACAGGGATTGAGTAACTGGGAGGTGGGAACAGGTGAGCAGGAGCACAGGTGATCACAGCGCTGATGAGAGACAGGTGATCACAG
>NW_022280054.1:11972069-12003879 GCF_004355925.1 Anarrhichthys ocellatus | reverse complement strand
CGAAATTCTCTAGAAACAGAGTTTCATTTCATTTATTTGTCTATGTTACGTCATGTTATGCTGGTTGTGTTGTGTGGTCAATGTCATTGATATGTTACCTCTTTGCTCTCTTTTGCATGTTGAAACACATAAAATCAGGGGCTGAAACGTCCTTCTCTTGGTGGCTTAATTTCCACTAATCCAAGTCCAGAGCTGGAAACAATGCTTTTCTGACAACTGCAGAGAGATATAAGCAGCCAGAGGACAGGATTTATAGATCTCACCATTTGTCTACGTGCAGGAAGCAGAACTAGTGCCACAGACTGAAGCGCACATCTCCCCATAACCTGCTGGTGGAAGGTGAACACACCTGAACTCACCTTGTGGGAAAGATACATCATGTACATCTGAACTAACTAACCTAACATGCTGTAATTTGACAACGGAATATTTATATTTCCCTTTTGCCGTCACATTTCCCTTTATTGAAGAAGAAGGATGTTGACGAGTGAGACGACTCGATGGTGCAACCTCCCGACGTGTTTCCTCTGCCAGCTGAACGCGGCATCGTTCATCACTTCCTCTGCTGCGGGCCGATCAGTGACAGAGAGGTAATGTCAGACCATCATTACTCCTCGTACCTCTATTACTGACGGGGCCATTATCACGGAGGCTGAGAGGGCCCAGAGGCCGGACAGCTGGGGCCGTCTTTTCCATTCATCTCGTCCACACACACACACACACACACACACTTGTTGACGCCTGCTGAAACAGAAGAACGTTAAACTTCATGGCAGGAAACGTTGAACACGAGGAGACTAGAGATGATTTTGCTTTTTCACTGTTCTAAATGTTTCCTTATCGGTCATCAGTGTCTCCCAAATGTTTTCTGACAGAATGAAGGCTTTTTAAGAGTGATGTGCTCACAAAATGTACAACTTACAACAAACAGAATAATGGAAAATCCTCCTGAAAGATATTGTTTAGTATAAAGATATATTACATTTAGCAATTAGCGCCACCTCCTGACAATAATAGGAAATATTATTAAAAGAGCTGGTAAACATTAGCCCTTCTGAATAATATTAAATAATATTAACAGTTTGATGCCAACAATTACTAGCTACACAATGACCTAATGACTCGTCCTTCTGTTATAGGTTTGTTGGTTTTGGTGTTTTTTATTGAACGAGACGGCTTTTAAAAGAGAGCTGAGTCACAATAACTAAAAATCAAGACAAAGTGTAAATAAATTACAAATGAACATAGCTAGGACCAAAGGCTTCTCCACTACCCAGCATGCTCCTGCTTGTCTGATGTTAGGTCCCAAAAAAATACGATGGATGAAAGCAGCGGGAGGTTGGTGACTGTTGAGCCCACATCTTCACAGAGACCTGGATCCATCTTCGTCCAGGATCAAGCTGCACTTGACGGTTGGACATCAGGACAGAGAGCAGGACTCTGGTGGACCAGAGCAGGAGGACTCTGTGTTTACATCATGAGGACTCTGGTGGACCCGAGCAGGAGGACTCTGTGTTTACATCATGATGCTTGGTGCTCAAACACAGTCACGGTTGATGGACAATGTTTTCCTCATGTTGAGGTTTTAATATGAAGATGACAATAAATGATCGTTGAATCCTACAGTAAGCAACTCTTGCTCTACAGACTCCATCAAGACCCGCAGCTCATTAAGTCTGATTCAGCAGGCGCCCTCACAAATAAACAGACCTCCCGTAGCAGTTAAACACACAGTCAGCTTGATTAAATCAAACCGTGTGTTGTTGTTGCATTGTTCTCACTATCCTGCAGCACGTTACCCTGAGCCAAGAGGGGCCAAGAGATCCACTGACCGTTCGCTCGGCACACGTCGTGTAATGCCTCATAGCAGACCGCTTTCAATTCAAGCTGTTCAAATCCCCCCCAAAAAAAGTCCAGAAGTGTTGCACTCCATTATTGTGGAGGGGGCTCTGTCACTTCCACTGTGCTTATCAAACCGTGCAGACGGAGAGAATTCGGTCGTGTCTCGCTCCGGCAGCTAAAAATCCCTTTCCATACATATCATGAATGCAGGGTTGCATGGACACAGTTACAGTCCAACGGTAGGTAGTTGGAGAGCTGATTTTGGTGCCAGAATGTGCCTATATAGGGTGTAAATAGTTTGTGGTTTAATATGCATCGCTTATATTTCTCCATAGCAAAGGGTACAATAATCAGCATCCAGTGCTGCTGCGTATGCTAATATTGCTCATCAAAGCTCCAAATGAAAATGTAAATAGGCCTGGAGGATATAATGCTCCGGCAGCCAGCTGAATGTGGAGACAACAGGCTGCAGGAAAAGTCAAAGACAAAGAGATTCTCAAACACACTCGGGTGCTTTAAATGAGACCCGAGCAGCCGAGAGAAGCACAATGGGGAAGCTTCCCGTTCATTTTTCTAAACCTGTCAACCTTTAGACGCCCCGTCCCGAGATATTCAGGCTCTAATTAAGTGCTCATGGGTTCCAGATTTCCAACGTGCCCCCGTGTGCCCCGATGAATTTTTTTTACCAACACAGCGTTTCTTTGACTGTTTTAACAGGTGTGCTAATGGAGCGAGATTGCGAAGGGGCGATACAGAGGTGTCGCCAATTTCTTTATTGATTTGGTGGCGCTCTCTGTTTCGTTGTCTGAGGGATGACTGCATCTGTATCACAGTGTGAGGAGACAATTAGGGGCCTCAGCTTCACGCTATTTGTCAGAGGTTCACACTAAGTCCCGCCCCATTGTTTACAACGAGAACAGAGGGCTGCAGGGATATACATGTGCAGTTAGCATCACACTGGTTCCCAACACAAAAGACCAATGGGATTTTTCAATAGGATTTTGGATTATTGCAGGAAATAATCTCTGTGCCAAACTAACGTTTATGACGCTGACACATTTTGTTCAGCAAGATAATCATCACAAATGAATGAATTGATTTATTACCTCAGTAAACATTGTAAACATGAGTTTATGGTCTCAATCTCTAGTTTCAAGTCTTCTTCAATACAGCATGATGTTCATTTAGTACATTATGGTCCATTTAGAGTCACACAGACCATAAAGCAGGGGATGCTTTAGGGCGGGGCTGCTGTGATTGATCCTCAGTCCAAATATGGTCACTTCTGTTCATCGGTTGTAAAAAAACAACAACATGGCGATGGCCGTAATCCAAGATGGCGACAGCGAAATTGCTGTAGATTGCTTCTGACTATTTTTACCCCCCAAGAAATTGAAACCATGAGAGAGATGGATTTGCCTTTTAGAGGCGATATATAGCAAATGGCGTTAGTTATTTTGAATCAGAATGACCCACATGGAGACTGTGTGGGTCTCCATTATTGGAGGGCCGGCCTCCCACCCCATGGCTCTAGTGTATCTGCCTCTACTTCTCTGTATTTATACCCCTAGAAGGGGTTTCTGAGGGATGATGCAAAAAAGGAAGGCAGCAAAGAAAAAAAAACCAAAGGAATCCTGGAGGGGAAACCCTTGATGCAGTCTGTACGGACATCTGACACTTGGTGGAGAAGATTTGTTTTCCAGCAAGACAATGAAAGCCAAAGAAACAAGCAATAAAGTCAATGGCCTGGAGTCCAGATCTTGTAAAAAAAACACACACAAAAAGCGAGGCTGCTCACTCATGATCCCTCCATGCAAAGAACAGAAAACCGCAAGTGTCCTGATGTGCCAAGCTGATACAGACCCATTCACAGAGAGTCATGGTTGTAATTGCTGCCTGAAGGGAGAGGATGGGGGGGGGGGGGGGGTACTTTTTATTGGCACCCTATCTCAAATCAAATCTGTTACATAAAACAAAGTATATGTATACAATAAAGTATTAATACAGCTGTTGGTTCGGACGTATAACGGCTGGATTAATACTTCCTGCAGCTCAAACTAAACCAGGAGTTCATGTAATTGTTTGTTCTCTTGCTGGATTTTAAATGGATTTTAAAAGTCTTCCCTCCGGCTCCATGGGTAAGGTAACACACCTCTTCTCTATCCAGCTATAATGAAACCTTAGCACTTCTTAAATCATGTGGACTCGCTGGTTTGGTGCCTAATGACTAAATTAGATTTAAATTCGATCTTTCTTGGATTTACTCAGCGTATATACGAGACAGATGTTCCTCACATCTGCGCGCGTTGTGAGCGCGTGCGTCGGCATCCAAACTGGATCCACCAAAAACCTCCCACAGGTAGTAGCCTCCTCTCTCTCACACACACTCGCATTCAGCTTCCTGCGTCGCCTTCCTCTCCCTCCCTCCCCCCCTTCCACCTCTCCAGTAGTGCGCACTCACACCTCACAGCCCCCCCCCCACCCCCACCGCATCCCACTGTGTCCAGTCCGCACCAGCCGGTGGACGCACATCTGGACCAGCGACGAGGCGGGAATCGAGCGTTGTTGGTTTTTTTTTTTTAAATACTCCGCGGCAGCACCCGCATTGCAACACCGGAGCTGAGGATGCTGAGCACCGGCTGTTGAATGTCAGAGAGGAGCCTCTCTCGCCTCTTTGCGTTGTTCCACTTGTTCATCACAACCAGCAGTGAACAGACAGATGAACACACTGGTCACGCGCAGTCACGGCGTGCCGTTTCTTTTTGATAGGATTATATATATAGTGTGTGTGTGTGTGTGTGTGTGTGTGTGTGTGTGTGTGTGTGTGTGTGTGTGTGTGTGTGTGTGTTTTAGCATAATAAATGCGTCTTGGAAGTTGAAGCTGTTGCAACCAATCGGATCTGGAGCCCGCTTGACACCGGTGGAAGCCTGAAACAACAGGATCCGGACCGGATCACACATCTTTGCAGCAGCAGCAGCAGCACTCGGGTTCTTGTGGAGGATAAACTGTTGCCTCGAATCAAACTTTGTCTTTCAAGTTGCGGGATTCTGACCTGCCGGACGCCTCCCTCCCCCCCCTCCCTGCTGCGCCCTCAGCGCTCTGAGGGTGAGAGATGGAGAGCTGCAGGTGACTGACCGCTCACCGCCGCGTCAGGACGCCTGCTGAACCGAATGGGAAACCCAGGGGTCCCGGGCAGGATGGTGGGTAGGCTGCGCACTGCGCGTCCGCATGCCCGACTATAGTGTGTTGTGTGTGCGTGTGTGTGTGCGCGCGCGTGTGTCATCCAGCATCATCCAACCTTCATGTCGCCTCTCAGCCAACTTCCTCACCCCGTCCTCACCTCCACCATTCCCTCACACACACGCGCGTGTGCACGCCACCATATGTCCCAGTGTTTGTAGTTGGCGCGTTCACCACGCTTATGCTGGTCACAGGATAGATATAGAGATCTGCACATCAGCTGAACACACACACGCACACACACGCACACGCACACTATCTGCGTTTGAATTGGCCGAGTGATCATGTGCCTTACTCTTTCAGGAAATGTCACTCCACTCTAATTCGTGAAGCTTGCATCTTCAGTCATGCCTCCACACACACACACACACACACACACACACGCACGCACACACACACTCACACATACTCTGCACAATGCTGAACTGGGCCAGAGGCAGCGAGTTGCATTGATTTCATTAAGTAGAACCAAAGGCAAAGCACTGGCCCTGCAGCGGAGAGCATGAACACTCCACAGGTCCTGGTGCTTAGTAACACTTTGCATGTTCAGCGTCCACATTAAGGGACCATGACTGTGCCCGGATCGTCCCACTAGGGGGGCTCAAAGCAACCAGCAGCCTCCCAGATTTAACCCTGAGTTATGAACACTGAAGCTACACAGCCACAAATCATCCATCCGGGATTCCACTGGAACTTTTTCAATTACATGTTTGCAAGTTGAGTTTGCCTCATCTATGGACCTACTTAGATTCTGGGTTTTCTTTACTGAATTTCCCTTTCAATCACTTGTTGGATCCAGTTGAGTTTTATATGGGCGTTGTGGTGTGACGGTGTTGTGGCTGAACAGCATGTGAAGTTACACTTCGTCAGGCTCCTCTGGTTTTGTGGCAAAGCTTTTGCTCTTTAATTACAGGGAATTTCCAACAAACTTTGAAGTCAATGCCCCCCCTGTATGTGGTGGATTGACATACTGTATATGTCATTTTTTAAGTTGTCTCTCGATGAACTCAGAGGCAGTGGATTTAAGAAAATAGCCCTCGAGGATGATTCATCCATGACTGCAAAGAGAAAAGAAAATTGCTGGCATGTTAAGTTTTAACCAGCAGGAAAATGTTATCTTCTCTAATGAGTATGAGAGTAGTTGTTGCTCAATTATCGTCAAAAAAAATGCAGCACGTCCCTAAACTTCACGGCTTACTAGTAGAATATTTGACATTTTCTTTCGAACGGCGAAAACGATTGATTATAGCCGATTGGTTTTCTGTCGATCGACGATGAACTAAATGTGTCAGCTGTAGATTTAAGTTCTGCCTCTGTCGCCATGGAGTCTGGCTCATATTATCTCAGGGTCCTTTGAGAGGCGACTGATGGTAATAATCTTTAATCGTTAATCCATCTCTGTCTAGAGGAGGAGGATACGGTGGCCGAGAAGTGTCGAACTAATTTAAAAGTCACGACGCAAATGAAAAAGCTGGAAGTGAGCAACAACAGATGCTATTGAAGACGGACTTGTTCCACATATATATAATTTAAAAAATATGTAAATAAATGGGAACGTATGCAAACTACAGGCCGCCTGATCTCATCCACCTTCCAGCCGAGGACCAGTTCATCTGGAACGAGCCTAGCAGGCCGCCGGCAATAATGGTCGTCCAGTTTCATTGTCCGCATCCGTAGTTGCTCACTTTGAGCTTTTGCATTGGTTCGACACTTGTTGGCCCCCGTAGCACGTGGACTCTATAACAGCCAGTATCATGGCAGCTTGTGAAGTAGTCAGAGACACAAATTGTATTTTTATTTTGTATGTGGCTCAGCACATAAACACTCCCAATGGACAGTCGTTAGGATCCTTTTCCGAGGCGGACACACAAATGAAACACATCCGTGTGACTACGCAACGGTCTAAACTATTCATGGTGTGGGGGAGGGGAACAACAACAAACAGGACTTCCAACTATGATTCTGGTGTCATTTGTGCTTTTGTTGCCTATAATGTTTTTGACGCTTTTCATAAACCTAACTAAGAATTTGTTGCCTAAACGTGCCTTTAATTCCTACCATAACGTCGTTAGTTGTGTCAAGTGTCAAGAAAATACCGACAATTCTTCTCCCTGTACACAAAATAATTGACTGTATTTCGCGGCGATTCGTCACAAACGGCCACGAGACGATGTTGTATAAATATGTCTGACGTGTCCGTGAAGAAGATTGTGTTAGGAGATAAAACGGGAAACATTACTCCTTGCGGAACTGGACATTGCATGTTTAATTCTCTTTCAATAAGATATATTATAAAATCCATCATAGTGTGACCATGAGACAGTTAGGTAGTGACATTTTCCTTCCTGTCTTCATGATGGCAATTTTATCATTTTGTTTTTACAAATACATCTCTCAGACTATGAGTAAAGAGCTTGAGTGCTTAAGAAGTTCAACTGTTGTGATTTAATGTATTTAATGTGAACGTAGAGCTGCTAATAGGCTAACCGTGATGTGGGATCATGTCTTCGTCCAGCCTTGTGAGTCCAGGTTCATATCGGGGATACGTTACTCTGGCGTTGAATGCTCAGAGGAAGCTTTCTCAACTCTACTGTAAAGCTGCTACAGTAACTTAACTCCACTCGCGGGGCTCTTCGGACACATTCCATTAATTAAAGTAGTCGACGTCTAAGTGTGAAACAATTAGCCGAGGCAGAAACCGAGTTGGCAAAAGAGCTGCGGGTCTGCCGGGGTTTTCTTTTTTTTTCCTCAAGCATAAATCAGTCCGACGTTTCCACGAGACTAATAGAGTTGTCCACCGCCAAATAAACACCAAGAGTATCAGCGGCCACGCTGCCCAGGGCATGTGATGGATTTCTCTTTTAAAGTTCACCACTTGAGGGATGGCATCAGACCTGCTGAGACAGGAGGAGGGGAGGGCGCGAGGTGAAGGGGTGGAGGCCGGTGGAGGCCGGTGGAGGTTGGATTTCTCCCAGTATTTCATATCGATCTCTGAATCTCGCTTCCTCTTTGATGGCCTGAGAGAATGTCGAAGCCTTGGACGAGGAGGATAACAAAAAGCCTGATTTGTTTTTCCAAAAATTGTGTTCAAACGAAAGTACTTCTTCAGAATTTGAATGAAGTTAATCCACTTCATTCGGTGGGTGGAGCTTCAGAAATCAGGGCTTGATTGAGATCGTCTTCATTCCTTGTTGCTCTCTAAAGAAAAAAAAACACATTTATGTCTGTCTGTGTGGTTCACTTTGTGCTGGATAATCATCTCCCTTGATTGTACACTCACTGGAGCAAAACTCCCATTGGGTCCCATTGGGTTGAGCAATTTGCAGGTATTCTGTTGATGGAACACTGTTGGTAAAGCAGCAATGGTAAGGCCATTTAGCAGACTGGGGAGGCTTTTTCTGTACTTGTTTTCAATGAGAGTGACGCGTTTTGCGCTAACAACTTCGCAGGAGCACCCTGAACGCCTACAATCAATCAAAAGAAAAAGACCATGAACTGCAAAAAGAAGAAGCTCTGCTTTGTTTTGAATTGATCCCCGAAAGACTTTCGTGTTGCGAGAATGTGACAGGCTAGCAGCTGTGAATGAGTGAGTATGCCAGTAATCTCAACTTTGTCTATGATTTCTCGTGTTGTATTACACTTCTGATATATCTGAACAAAATGGACTTGACTTTACCAAAAAAACCTGTAAGCACTTGTGCAGTGGCAACAGGTTCTTATTGTCACGGGGCATGGTGAGGACTCAAACGCAGACAGTCAGATGGAGTGAAAAAGGTTTTAATGATAACCAAAAAGCAAACGGGGAATCCAGGGACAAGACAAAAGACGAGGGGGAAAATCCGGCAGGAAAAGGCAGAACAGGCAGACTGGAAACCCGGGAACAGGACGAGCAAAACGGGCGGGTAGGTCGGAAAACAAACAATGATCTGGCAGTGGGTGTGCGCGCGGCAGGGGTTTAAATAGTGAAGGAGGCAGAGTGAGCAGGTGAGAGTAATGAGCTGAGTGTGACTGGCAGGTGCACTGAATGAACTGATTAGGTGAGCGAGGAGCTACAGAAAGAAACAAAGACACAGAACACACAGGGCAAAGCCTGATCGTGACACTTATACTAAATTCAGACTACAAGATATCGGTCTCAGATATCTTTTATACAGTCTATGGTCCTGGACTACTCGCAGTACTCAATCTGACTACTTCAAAGAGTTCAGCAACCAGGAACAGCGTATTTAGACCACTAATAGCCACCGGGATTCACATAAATCCTGAAATTGACACACATTGGTCCAACAGAGTCCCCTTGAAACCAGGACCAAATCAAGACTTTAGACTCCAGGCAGTCTCATCAACATTACATAGCCAAAGCAAATAAGCAGAGTGTCTCTTCAGTGTAAGAGATGCAGACGGATCCTGACTGCATCCAGACAGAGTGTCCACAGTCTGCCTGAGAGGAATAACACTACAAGAAGTCCTTGCTGCTAGACAGAGGAAGGATGACGTCGTCACAGCAGAAAATAGGACATCATGGCACTTTGAAAGTTTTTTTTAAAATGTGATAAATATCAAGATGACTTCACTGGTTTTATTCCTCCTTCGGTCAAGGTCTCCGTCACAGACTGAAGGACGGGAGCGACAGGAATAATAATGTTGACATTGCTGTAAACTATTGTATCTGCTTTGACTTCATTGTATGTTTGCAGTTTTGAATTACCAAAAAAACAGGACATCTGAGATGATGGACATGAGGCAATCACTTTTTGTTTGACATATACATGCATATATATATATATATATATATATATATATATATATACACACAGTATATACGTATATATATATATATTTGTTTCGTTGTCCTGGGGGAAAGTCCTGTGTTTGCTCCGATCCGATGCTGCCTCAGCCCCTGATCACACCGAGGTGCATCACTAGAAACCCGTCACCTACAAAACCAATGCTTTCCTCTTGTCAGCCACCATCCTACCGACCCGCTTGCCGGCTCCGGCATCGGGCAGAGCACGAACGGGACGCCTGCTCCTGTGTGTGGAGTGGGCACAGTGAGCAGCCTCCATCACTCTCAGGCTTTAATGCCTTTGTGATCATCCGTCATGTGAAAATATGAGATTTCTACATAGTTGGAGAAATCTTTTTTTTAAAAGTGTTCTCTTGTAAAAACGGTGCATGGAGCTGACGGCATCTGGTGTGATTTAAAAGTAGCCCACTTCGCTGCAGTCAGCTGGAGCCCCAGAGAGGTTAACAGAATGGAGTCGCACTCTGCGTCACTTATTTCCATCACGCTTTCTGTGGTTAGGTCATTTACACCAGTCTCCGTTTGTAAAAGTTTACCTCCTGGGATTTTTGTGATGACTCAAATGTTCAGAGGGCAGCCCGAGTGAATAGGTAACAACTTTATAATGTGCTAATATGTTATGTTTATAGCTTGTTGCTGCGTTGCCCCCGAGCGGCAATAAAAACCCACACGTATTGGCATTGTTTTGGTCTGAAAATTACTTTATTTCCAACATGTATTTCCAGACTTTGCGGTAACATAATACATAGCAAAACAGAAACGTACACAGGCACATTAGAAAGATACATAAATGTTCCTTCATCCTGTAAAAATACTTAATATTTAAAGTACCTTAGAGCATCCGTAGCTTCTGTACTCTGAATATTTGACAGTGAAACTGAATAACTGAGCGTTGTACAGTCACAAGAGGGATTTAAATCAAATATTTTGCATTTGATTGGATTGCTAAAAAGTGGGCGGGCTTAGAGTGTCGTGCGATACGGAGCGACGAGGAATGTAGTTCCACACACACCTCTCTTGTTGCTGAAAGATGGAGGTTGACTGATGGATGTCATGATGTTATTGGTTGGTACTAGTTTATGAAAGCACATGTTTTACCAGAACAAAAGATGATTGGATTTTTTATCTGAAATATGAGGAACTCCCATATTGTTTTGGCATATATTATTAAATAGGTTAACATTGTGACCGGGGATGCGATCTACAATGGTTAAAAAAAATGCATTTTGCCCTGATGCTCGCAGTACATCCTCATTAAGCCCATTGATCCTCGCCAAAGTTAGCTCCATATTAAATATATCTATATGCACCATTGATCAACTGTCAGATATTGGCTTTCGCTGGATTCTGTAAAAGTCCAGTGTGTCGGATTTAGTGCCATCTAGTGGTAAGGTTGCAAATTGCGACCAACTGAAACACCAAAGCGTGTCGGAGAACTATACGGTGGCCGACGTGAAAACACAAAATGGCCAATGTTTGGTTTGTCCATTCTGGGCTGCTGTAGAAACACGGCAGATGTTATCTGTGCTTTAAAAAAAAAAAAGAAAACATACATGTTAATATTATATTCCATCTCTGCTAATAGATCGCCCGAAATCCTGAACGCTGGAGGTTTAAGAAGACAGCAGCAACAGGAAAGAGACAGTAGACAAGCTGGACATCCGACAGACTAGAACAGAGTTACGGTGACATTTGCATGTGCCACGATCTGCTCCACATCACCCGAGGCATCTTCAGACCTGTAGATTTCCATCATGGCACCCTGAAAGCCATTTGTTAAAAAAAAAGAAAAGAGGAAAATGAGCCTTTCTTTCTCTTTCCTCATTCTCTCTTTGCCTCGAGACAAACATGGAGAAGAGGCGACTCCTCCGGCTGAGCACTGAGACGATGGGTGGAGGAAAGAGAGGGAGAGGAGAAAAGGGAAGCGAGACCTGGTAAAATAAAAAATCATAAATGACTTGAGCTGCCAAATTTCATGGACCGTGTTTCATTTTTTAAAACGACTGACTCCTGACTCACCTAGATTGCATAGAATCTGCTCACTGTTCACGGTATCAAACTGATGTATCTCCATGTAGTGTGACGCACGATGAGCGGCGGCTTTCAGCAGGTCGTTTTTTTTGCGTGCGCACTTCATCGATTCCAGGATTTATGGGTAAAACAAACACCTCCCATCCCAGCGTGCGAATGACTTTCTTGTGAACATGAGCGCAGATAGATGAAGCTTTTGTGTCTGGAATGAGACGTGCACACAATTCAGATGTTACACAAGGCGGTCATACCTGAAAACACACACACACACACACACACACACACACACACACACACACACACACACACTGTTTCTCGTAATTGAATCATCTCCAGGTTTTTAATCCCAGTGGAGACCAGTCAGCACGTACACTCAAGGTCACTGACAGATGCATTCACACACAGATCCAAACAATGAACACACAGTCTACTGGAAGCACATTCAACATGCTCAGTTTGCCAGCGCTGCACACAAACAGGTGCTGAGAATGACAAGACACATTCTTCTTCTGCACTAAGTAGCAGACTGAAGTCTTGGTTCCAGTCTTGTGTGTGTGGGTGTGTGTGTGTGTGTTTAATTGATTAAGTGGATGTACTTAAACAAACAGAAATGCTGCAGAGAGGACATCCTGCTGCAAACGGTGAAAGCAAAATACCTGTTTTGGAAGCCAGTAACATCAGACATGAGGAAAAATGAAATAGACCATAAAGCAGGGTATGCTTTAGGGCGGGGCTTACTGTGATTGACAAGTCTCTACCAGAGACGTATATACGGCGTCTCTACGTCACTCCTCATTCCAAATATGGTCACTTTCGCTCACAAGTTGCGAAAGAAACAACATGAAGATGGCCGTAATCCAAGATGGAGATGGCAAAATCGCCATACTCGTCACGATGACTACGTCCACTTTTTGTATACAGTCTAGGCTTCATATGTAAAAAAATGTTGTGTAAAGTATCTCCAGGCGGAGCTGTGTGTGAAGTGATGTCACTTGGGCCTAACGACTACAAGTTTGATAAAAGTTGGGGGTGTGGCTATAAAGAAGTGAGTTTACTAGACCTCTGTAACCAGCTGCTCATCTCTGCCTAAAGCTAGAGACTCGAGGACACCAGAGACTGTTCCTGCTGATGAAGATTCATGTCCCTAGCTGTCTGACACTGCAACACAATACGACGTGTAGGAGCTGACCCCGTGTTAGAGTACAGGATTATACGCAGCGCATTTAAAATAGGCTTCCTCTCCTCCGGATGTGTCATCGTATATATTTCCTGGAAAGCTGGTGACAGGAAGGTAGAGAGCGCTTTGTGAACCATGACAGTGTAGCCGCCTGGCCCGGGGGATTCGCAGGATGATTTATTCAGCACCCGGCCAGCTGATGGAAAACACAACTCATTTACATTTGGTTTAAAAGAAGTTGGCTCAACAGCTGGGTACAGAGAATCGCTCAATATTACTAATGGAATAATAAAGCATTGTGATGGATAGAAGAACACTGAGGAATGTCTAAGACACTGTCTCCCAGTGTGGGCAGAAAATGTGGCCTCGGCGATAGGTGCTGCACGGTTTGCGGCGCAGAATGAAAGCTGAAGTCACAGAGGGAATGATATGGAGTTTGTAGTGGTGTCTGACCTCGGTCCCACCAAAGCAAAATACATCACACAGCAAATATCCACCTCAAGCTGTTAACTTAGTGTGTGTGTGTGTGGGTACAACTATATTTGTGAGGACCAATTTGTGTTCAAGACTGTCAGAGTGAGGATATTTTAAGTGGGGACATTTTGACTGGTCCTCACTTTGGGACAGACCTTCAAAGCCCTGTCTGAGGGTTTCAGACTTGGTATTAAGGTTTCGGCATAGACTGTATAGAAGAAGTGGGCGTAGTCATCGTGACGTCATGCATTGGTATGTGGACGGATGTTTTGAGGCCTTTCATTTGGCAATTCCCCCTTTGCCATCTTAGAATACGGACGTCGCCATGTTTTTTACCGCAACCAATGAACAGAAGTTACCATATTTAGACTAAGGAGGAGTGACGTAGAGACGCCGTATACGTCAATCACAGGAAGCCCGCCCTAAAGCATACTCAACTAGCATACTCATGTAAATGGACCATAATGTACTAAATGAACATCATGCTGTATTTAAGAAGACTTGAAACTAGAGATTGAGACCATAAACTCATGTTTACAATGTTTACTGAGGTAATAAATCAAGAGAGAAGTAGAGTCATTTTCTCATAGACTTCTATACAACCAGAGGAGTCGCCCCCTGGTGGAATTCCTAGGGAATGCATAATGTCAAAACGCATTGTCCTGTGAGTGTTTTTATTGCCTCAGGTTGTTGTGCTTGGCTGGCAGAATAAGACGGAGGCCAATTGGCAATGCATGTCATATGTTACTGCAGATGGACAGCTATCTGCATTGTGTTATACTATTTGGGTGTGTGTACTTGTATTTATCATGTTGTGGGTGCAAAAATATGTTGACAGATCTACATTACAACGACTCACCAGATTCAATTTTTGGGCTCTTATTTGGTTGTTTTTAAAAGCTAGTGGCGATTTTCAAAATCGTTTCGAGTTTTTGAAATGCTTACACTATTAGACATTTTTTTCTCCCCCAGATTGTTCAGCCCATTGCCAACGTTCAATGCCAATACAGGAAGTAATGTGTCCTTTGTGTAGTGAGGTAGAGATCAGAAAGGCCTACATGAAACGAAACATTTAGGATGATGAAATATTAAATATAAGATATTTAAATTTAAATATTTAAGATTTATGAGATTTACCTGAGAAGCAAAAATCTTTGCGTGTCCTGTTAAGATCTGGTCTTTTTAATGCTGAAACTGGACAGTATGTATGTCTTGAATAAGAATAGTGAATTTGTCCAATGTGCTGCCTGAATGATATGATGATTACCTTAAATTGTAAATATGAAAGAAGCAAGAAAGAAGAATTTAAATTACTCAGTTACTTGGAGAAAATCTGGGAAGTGAGAAAAGAAGGACACATTAGGATAAATGTCTGGTTTTAGGATGCATTTTCTTCATGTGAACGTTTTCAGAACTGCTCTCTCTCTCTCTCTCTCTCTCTCTCTCTCTCTCTGAATATGATATAAAACATATGAGAGAAAAGCTAAAGTTGTGTAGTGTTAGGGTTCGGTAAGATATTCGGATAGCGTTTGGTTTAGTTGTGCAGTAGCTATGGTTATGGTCAGGGTATAGGTCTCAAGTGAACAATGATGTGCCTGTGTGACAGAGAAACCGATTTAACAGCAACGGAGGAAACAAATATAATGAGGAGATCTGGAGGCAGACATGATGATAAAAGCAGGAAACAGAGACAGCATTTTCATCGTTTTATCTCGGAGCGGTCTGCAATTGATTTTCAAGGTTCTTGGAAAGACAGTGGCACTCATTCATGAAAACTATCAGACTCTGCTTGTTACACTGCCAAACTCCATATTTATCAATTCAATCTGTGCCGGAGCCATAAACAAAGATGTGACTCTTATAAGCTGAGGACGTCTCTTTCTCTGCTCATGTTAAACACTATTTGCACAGCACCTGAAAGACTATTGAAATTACATCATGATAAAAATGACTTCCGTGCTTTGTGACCAAATATACATCTCTCTGGACACATCTACTCACTGTGCCAAGGCTTTCTCAGAGCTCAAGACTCACATAATTAGTGTGAATTTGTTTTATAATGATGAGCTCTTGAACCACAGAGATTTCTTTGTGCTATTTCAGTTCTGTTGAACAGTTTCTTTAATCCGAAGAGGAAAGATCTCTAATGGATTATTTGGGACGTAAACTATAATTTAGAAGGTTTAAGGCTTTGTTGTTCGGCTGAAGACTGAAATTGTTTAAAGGTGTCTGGGGCTCATTTTTTCCCCTTTCTTTTGTAAATCCAACTGAGCACTTGTGTTGATAATCTCCTGCAGTTTTGCTGTGAGCACGAGGCTGAAGTCCTAAAAAAAGCTTGAATTTTCTGGTGGTGGTCACATAATTTATGAAAAGAAATAAATCGACATCTCATACATGAAGTATAGTTGATCTGATTCTTTCATTTACAAACAAGTTCGGACATTAACAAAATACAGAAACACAAACTTTAGATTGGATTGGGGTTATATTTTAAGACATCTCACCTTATTGCATACTTTGTGGACTGAGTAACACGCTTTGATCTTCCAATGTAATGGTCTAATCCAAAAATGGGCAAAGAGGTGGAGCGTGGACAGAGCTGAGGCAAGCCGAATGATTTGAAAATACAAGCTGGCTAAGGCTAACAAGCTAAGCTAAGAAATAGCCTATATGCTACTCTGTGTTGCTAGCCGGCTAACGTAAACCCAGTGGTGTTGTTGCTCCCAGTTGTTACTTGTGCTACTATATAAATAGCATTGTTTGCACCTTGCAGTAGCTGTTCATGGGCACCTGACTATCATTTGAAGGCAAACTTGAAAGATTGTTAACCAATCCTTAAAGACACTCACTCACAGTGGACCCTGATGAATGTGTTGACAGTTTTTCAAAACCACTTTTAAAGCACTGTCTTGCTCTCCTGTCAACTTCCTCACTGTTGTTTTTGTTTTAATTGCTCCCAGAATTTATAAACCGACTCAAAACAGAATGAAGCTAGCTCAATGTTTTATTGATATTTCTTTCCGTTCTGTTCTGTAAAATCGTCTTAGTTCTACAAAATGTAAATTGTTATAAAAATAACCGTGAATCTGGTCCTAGATTCCAACAGTGTGTATCGCTGAATGAGCCATGACGAGGTGGAGCTGGTGGTCGCTCTGCTGCAGCTGCAAGCTTCCAGATGGTCAGTCTGCTGCTGCATCTACTGCCTGATCAGGGTCTGAATTATTTATTTTCTCCAGCATGGATGGAGTCATGTGGTTCCCACAGGTTCTGTAACACAAAGAATTGTAAAAAAAATAATCTGACAAAAGTATTGACTAGTATTCCTTTGTACCTGTGAAAAGTGTGCTCTTTTAAGCACCAGACACGTGCAATGGTTACTTTTTAACCATTTTATTTTTTTAAACGTAGTTTCTTATTTTGCTGTACTGTCTTGTATGTACTCCTGATGTAATAAGTATCTGTTGTCACAGCGATGTTGGCATCCTGAAATGGTTCACACAAACTGAATTGTGATTTCAAACAATTAGTTGGCCAACGTTGAGCGAGGACTCCAGCTCATAATCAGGCTGCTGCTTGTTAAGGTGTTTTAAATGACTGAAACGGATGTAGTCAAGTTCATTTTGAGAATAATTTCAAGTAATTAATCACATATTTATTTGTTACGGAGCAACTTTTAGTCAACCGGTGTATTATTTCCCATCGCTTTTACTTCCTGTGTCAAACGACAACTTTATGTAGCCCCTGCTGGTTCGAACCTTTTTGTTGTTGTTTAAATTTATATTTAATGTGAATTGCCAGACTTAGGAGCTGTGCAAAGTTCTCATTTCCCTTCATCTTTTGAAGTATTCTATTCCATGACTCAACATTGTGTTACGCAAGCGTTGCATTATGCACCAGAGCCAAAAATGTACCAGTGACACATGAATGTTTTTTGATGTCAGTGTTATCATCTCCTAGCAGTACAGTACATAAGCCACTGTACAACGGTTTGATTTAGATGCAGCAGTTGAAAATCTAAACAAAGACAGAAGACAGTTAAGAATAGGTAGCAAAAGTGTATGTGTGTGTATCATGGTCTGTCAACATGGTCCGTTGGAGCACAAGATTCACCTGAACCCTCCCGGGAAAAACCCTTTGTTCTTTTATCTTACCTTCCATCACTGTGTGGATAGCAATAGAATGCATGCACATACACACTGATATGCACTTACGTATGTGTGTATATAACATAATTAAAGACACTTAAGTAAAGATGCATGCTAATAATACAAATCTATTTATATAGCACATTTTGTTCTCAAAGTCAACCCAAACTGCTTCACGGATTACACAACAAACACATGATAAAGACAATAAAAGTAAGTAAACAAAAGCACAATAACATAATTTACTCCTCTACAAAACCTTCTCGCGGAGGACCTCAGGGGTCAATTCTGGGCCCTATTCCTTTCTCAACGTACATGCTTCCTACTGGTCGCATTATTAGAAGACACAATATACACAATATACAGACGATACACAACTATATCTTCCTGTCAATCCTACTGTTTGGTTGTCCCAAGAGGTTTGATGATGTTAAGTGTTGGATGTTTTGTAACTTCCTCCAACTTAACAAGGATAACCCTGCGATAATTATATTTGCCTGTATGTATATATTAAACGTGCACACAGAAATGCCTTTGGAAAATATACACACACCGACATATAGACACATGTATAGACACATGCTATGTACCAAAGATGGACACACAAGCAGCTCAGAGGAAGATATATGAGCTTTTGGATGTTGTAATCCATAATTGATGATAAGGCTGTAAATGTGTAACAGCCTCACTGTATAATATGATGGATTCGATCTAAACTGAATCACACTGTGTGAGTTTACCCTCAGTACACATTCCTCATCCCTCAGCACTCTTGATTCTCTCCTTTCAAGTCTCTCCGGCCAATAATGTTGTAATTTATATTCTCAGTATAATATTTATAATATTCCTTTTCAGAAGCCTTTTTCACAGATTTTGTCTCAGTAGGAAAAGCACAGGGGTAAATTATTTAAATTAATGATGCTGAATTCAATTAAGCTGCTTCAGTTTCAGGCTCCTGGTATTGTGCATGCTGCCCCGACAAGATTCCCATACATCTAAACTGCTTTCTCAATTACGTTTTGAGAGAAACGTAATTTCTGTTGGATTTCGGTTGCAGCTTTAAACATGCGGTTCATGTTGTAGATTGAAACAAAAGAGAAAAAGGCTGCAAAACTACTTGGTTAGGTGTTATTGAAAACATCATTGCCTTATAATAAATACGTTAAGTTTGTTCCTTTATTTAATGTAATCAGAGAACTGTGAAACAATCATCAGTCTTATGCTTTCCAAAAAATAGCTCAGTGGCATCCGAGATACTGAGAGAGGACAGACCACTTTGGAACATCTAGTTCATCTCCTAACTCCCAACATCAGAGACTCATAGAGAATAACACTGTCTCGCTTTGCTACAATAGTTACATTTTTGCGTACCTATTGTATCTGAAGTATCTGTATAGATCCAACAAAAGGGGTCAGTGTTGCACAAGTGGGGTTGCCTCTGAGCTGGAATGTTACAGTCAGAGAACACAGCTGTCCATTGCAAACATCAACAACCACAAATAGTTACTAACGATAGATATTTGTGAGTTCTCCACATAGCAGGAGGAGGTGCAGGCCTCAGAGAAAATGTGATTTTATTGTGGACATGCATTTAGAAAACATAAAAGCTGAAACAAACAACACTGCATGCTTTAGTTTAGCTTCGCATGAACAAGCACATGATGCGGGAGGACGGATGAAGACAAGTTTAAAGTCAGAAGAGGTCAAAAGTAGTCTGAGGAAAGTGGTGAAGAGGAATAATAATCTTACCATCTGTGTGTGTAGGTGTAGTGAGAGATAACGCATGAGCAGAACAAATATGAAAACACGACCTACTGTCTATAAAGGAGTGTAATGATGTAAATAAAACCAGCTGTGAGACATGTGGTTAGAGTTAAAAGAAAGGCCTTTTAATTGGTTTACCACACATGAGCCACTTGAGAGTGAGACAGGAACAAAGCCTGAAGGGATAATAGCACCCAGAAAAGATGTTTGACCTTTTCAGAGCTTGATGAATTTACACAGTAATGCAGCTTTATAGTAGTCTCGCATAGCCGGATCTCTCTAAGAAGTAAAATATTGCTTTTTATATTTAAAATACAAACGTCTTTGTCGCCCTTTGTCTTTTCAATACGATTGTAGGTCCTCTGGTGTTTGGAAGAATAATGCAGCGCAGAGAGTGTAAACTCCTCGGTTCACACTCGGAGTTTACGACGCGCGAGTACAAACAAAGCTTAACGCAGCTTGTTACGTTATTTTGGAGCGAGCAGGGAGCGATTTGAGTGGAGATTGAGTTGAGAGCAGAGCGGTCTTGAGTGGAGCAAGTAGCAGAAGTTCATCCTTTTTTTCCATTCTCATGTCCTGACCTACCAAGATTTGAAACAGCTAAATTTTTCAGCAAAATCTATTAATTGTAATAAAATATCACCTTACACTTCTATTTCAGTTTTGAAAAGGTTCAAAGAAGATGCCACCATCCAAAATCTTTAGATGCTGAGCATCTCCTCTTATGACTTCTAGTGGAGGAATCCAAAGCTCTCCAACAGCCGACTCAATCAGATTCGTGCCCTTCCCTTCGCTCCTATACCCATAATGGCCATTGTGGGAGAAATGTCCATCTTCGCCTGGGGCAAAGATAATCTACTCTCATGATTGTGTGCCAACTTGTGCGACAGTAAAACGAAAAAGAAAATAAATCTTAGTGATTCTTGCAAAGTGCAGTGTTATGATGAGCTGAACGTCGACAAGCCGGCCGAGTGTGATCATGAAAGCCATTTCTTGGCTCTTGGGTTTTTACCACTGCCCTTAACAGTCGGTATACACATTGTCAGGCTGTGCCGTCATCTTCTCTCATTCAAGATGCGGGTATTGTTTTTCTACCACGAAAGGACAATTGCTTTGCCCTTTACTGAGCTAAAGACCGGGGTGTGTCTCGTAAAACCTCTTTCTTTAGTAAATATACACAGGCTGGATGAGAAGAAGGTGAAGTGGGTTCAAAAGCACCCTCGAGTAGTGAAAGGTCCATTTGTGATAGAAAACAAAATCAGTGATATCAAACATGTGTTTTGTCTCTGTGATGCACCTCTGATGAAGTAAACTCATTAAATCGACATACATAATCCCTCCTTGTCTGGTTGATATTTATATCTGGTTCACTGTCAAAGTTAATTTTTGACAAAAAAGATTAAAAAAAAACATTTTCCGCTTGACAAGCTTTCAACTGCATTTCACGGTCTGCCTCAGCAGAAGGAGTTTCCTGAGTTCATGTCAGTCCAAACACAAAGAGAGGTTACTGAAAACAGGACTTCCAATCTTCTCCTCATTTACAATCTCCTTCCATGTCACATGATGATAACTGAGCAAAACCCTTTCACTGAGGAAGGCTGTGAGATGGTGCAAAGCTCCAGAAAACGCTAGTAAGTTAGGTTATTTTTGTCAAACGAACAAATTATTTTGACATTGATAAAATAGGTTAGTGAAAGCCTAAATGTTAGAGAAATTCTTTGAAGTGCATGTGAGCAAGAAGACCAGTTTGGCTGGAAATGAAACGGAGTAATTCTGCACATTCTCTGTAAGGTGCGAGGTATGTAACATCCAGCACATGTCATGTTCCTTTCCTACACCACAAGGGGAAAGTAATTGTGATCGTGCAGCTTCAGAGGATGAGAGTGTGTCTATGAATAGGTGCTGCTTTGGTGCTCTATGTTTGAGGTTTTGCTCGGGTTTAGGCAACTAAAACTACATGGTTACGATTTAGGGGAAGGCCGATAATTGGCTCCTTTCGAGATGAGCTGCGTCCTCGCCTGGAAAATGGACGAGATCAGGCGGCAGCAGCAGAGGGCATGCAAAGAAAACTGAAGTGAAATATAAGTGCAGTAAGAGGATTTATGTCGTCTTTTTGTTATTTCTCAGGTTTTACATATTCTTATCTCAACCGTTTGGTAGAGGCTCATAATTAAGAAGTGTGCGGTTAGTTAAAATGAAGGGGTTAATGTGCAAAATAACTGGGAAACTAGCTTGAGCAAATGTACTTAGTTACTTTCAGACTCTGCCCCTGACTACCAGCGAGCAGACAGACCTGCTGGAGGATGTCACATGATTCCTCCACAAAAAACCCAAAGAGGATTAGAAATAGTGAACTGTGGTGGGCTTTTCATCTGGCCAGACTGATCCGTTTTGTCAACACAGACCATGTGAAAAGGAGTAATGTGGCCCCCCCGAGCAGGACGGTCACAGCTGATCGGCTACAGTGTCACAAAAAGGTGCTGGCCTACCTGAGTCTCACACACACACACACACACACTCAGGGGTAAAGCTGAGCGGCGTTTAGCAGTCGTCGTTGCTCCGGCCTCGACCTGTCATTGACCTCCTTTCTCCAATAACCGTTGGGGGGAATGTGACGGCGTTGAGCAACACACTCCTTCACTTACTCATTCTTTGAATTAGATAATAGTTTATTGACTCTCGAAGGCTGAGCGTCCCATATAATATCATGGTATGTTTCTTTTGTGACAAATAATTTATATATATTTCATAAACATGTGTTGAAGACACACAGAGACGTGATGACACATATTAGACATGCAAAGGCGGGATCTGTGTTTTTGACTTTTGTGTGAAGTCAAGCACTCAGATAAACAGCTTATTAAAGAGACATTATCATCAATCCGTCCCATTGCTTTGTTGTCAGCTGTCTAATTTGCCTTTCAGGTGTGTTTACTCCTGGTGGCCCTATCCGTCACACTCGAAGGCTTCCAGCAAACAAGCTGTCGCACAGTCAAACAAAAGCCATTAGCGTTTGTATGGGGCTGCTGATGGATTGCTTCAGCTTTAATATGGACGTGACAAACACAGTTTTTATGAATTCAATGTTAACAAGGACTGGTCCTGGTCTCAGTCACTGATGGATGTTGACTTTTTCCTCCCTATAAAAGTCAGAAATGTATGTTATTGGTAACGGCTTTATACATAACGGTGTTCTAGGTCAGTGGTTCTCAACTGGTCTGGCTGCGGGACCCACCATCACCCCTTAATGACAAGCCGCGACCCAAATCGAGGAACATTTTCAACTTCTCAAATGTATTTAATGAAAAGATGGTGCAGTTTCATCCTGAGCCCTCTGCAGTCGTAGTGTAGGGAGCTCTCTTCTGCAGAGGAATTGTTCCCGTAAGTCCCCGTCCCACACATGTTTCACGTAAACGAGTAAAACTGCTTTGTTTGTTACGTCTGTAGATTCGTCCATTTGTAATGCAAAATGACCACTTGCCTTAATTCGAGCTATGGTCTGTTGTTTGATCCGACATGTCTTCAATTCGTCTACTTATAGTGTCATTTGACAGAGGTATAGTTTTCAGTTTATCCTCTGCTGAATTAGCATTACAAGGCATTAACGCCAAATATTGTTAAAGAGTGTGAATAGATGGCATAAAAAAATCGCAAAAAGCACAGGATTGTTTTTTCCAGGCAAAGCCCCGCGACCCACTGAAAACGGGTCCGCGACCCACTTTTGGGTCGCAACCCACCAGTTGAGAATCACTGTTCTAGGTAACAGTGTTTTATGTAATTTTGTTTTAAGAGCCGTTTTACGAGATGTTGTTTTACAAGCCGTTGTTTTACAAGAGGTTGTTTTACGAGTTGTTTTACGAGGCGTCGTTTTACGAGACGTCGTATTACGAGACGTCGTATTACGAGACGTCGTATTACGAGACGTCGCATTACGAGACGTCGTATTACGAGAGGTCGTTTTACGAGAGGTCGTATTACGAGACGTCGTATTACGAAACGTCGTATTACGAGACGTCGTATTACGAGACGTCGTATTACGAGACGTCGTTTTACGAAACGTCGTATTACGAAACGTCGTATTACGAAACGTCGTATTACAAGACGTTTTAGGAAACAGCGGTTTACGCAAAGTCGTTTCTGGAAACAGGAAACGTCGATTTACGAAATGTTTTACAAAACGCTGTTTTACGAAACACTGTTTTACGAAATGCTGTTTTACGTTTAAAAAAAATTCACAATTTGGTCTTAAAACAATAGAAAGGTTCCCACATAAACAGTTTTTGCTTAACCACACTGCTTAATAAGCCTCATATTAAGTTTGATTGAATTGTCCCCCATTTCTTACAATTTGGGGCAAACATATATCACAATTAATACAAAACAACACTGACAGATTAAAGGGCGGAGCTACTGTGATTGACAGGTCTCTACCAAAGACGTATACAGCGTAACGACGTCACTCCTCCGCATTCCAAATATGGTAACTTCCGTTCATCGGATGCAAAAAAACCAAGATGGTGACGGCCGTAATCCAAGATGGCAACGGCAAAATCGCCAAACTTGAGGCTTCATTCACAAACCAATGGGTGACGTCACGATGACTACGTCCACTTCTTATATACAGTCCATGCTGAGGACACATCGCAAAACACATGTTTTATGGCCGATGTGTTTGGGATTGAGGGTCAGCACCTCCAAGTCTGAGGCCACTGTACTTTGGCTGTTAAAATGTTTTTATGCTCCTTCCAGTTTGGTAGAAGTGCCTGCCTCTAACTAAGGTGTCACAGGACAGTTTACATTCAAGGGTTACAGTAAATATGCAGTATGCCATAATTGTTTCTTGGGCCATGTCTTCGCTTCCATGAAGACATGAAACTGTGTTCGGTCAGAGTTGGCTGCTTGTATTCTCTTTGATGTGGGTGAAAATTGTTGATGGTAGAGAAACTGAAGTTACAATGTGATCACAAGGTTGTGGGCAGTGACTGAAATTTTTGTTTTTTTCCGATTGCAGATTGAAAGGGCTTATTTTATTGTTGCGTGATCTCATGAGTCGTCCAATGATGTAACAGCTGCTCTGGTGCATTAAAAGTAACCACTTGAGGGTGGTTGATTGTGAAAGCTCCTCTTTGTGGAAGTTTTCTTGGGCACCGAGACAGACCCAGATCAGGCTGCAGGCGTTACAGGTGTCATCTGTCAGGGAACCCCTAAGAAAAGCTGGAGGATGTGGCCTTAATGAACATTTTATTGTCAGGATGCCACGTCCAGAATCTGGATTAACTGGTGTAAAAATGCATGTGTTGATCATCAGTTTTGTTTGTCTGCTTTTGCTTATCCTGCACCCCCAGTCATTTTCCATTGTGAGGACAAAGCGCTATCATGAGTTTCAAGAATGCGAGGCCCTTGATTAACCTTGAAGAGAGCCGTTCACACAAGACATATGAGGGTTAAACTACAAAGGCTGGCACTTTGAAATGAGATTCACACAAAGCGAGGCAGTTTGAATGATTACCCTTCTGTTAAAGTAAAAAAAAAAACACCTTTGTGGGCTCAAGTGTGTGTTCTTGTAGAGTCCCCTGTGCTGACAGCTATGTATAGGTTCCCTGTATTTGTTTCACATCACTGCAAAAGAACATCAAACACTTCAGATTCTCGGTACAACGTTTCTGAAGACTGATCAAATCAAGCGTGCTTAACCTCAGGAAGACAAAGCCTTAAATAAATAACCGTTACCGTCCGATCGTCTTAAAGTTTGAAAGGCCTCAATCAATGTGATGTTTATGGCTTTTACAAGTCTCATTTGAGTATATCACATTAGAAAATGACATGTGCACCTTATTGATCTGCTCTACAATCATTTTAAACTGAGTGAAGGGGAGAACCAGAACCAGGACTGAGAGGGGCAGACTGTCAGACCCTGCTGCAGTGAAATGAGAGGTTTTCTAAAGGGAGTCTGGAGCTCGGACACTTTTATCCACAGAGGCCGCCCAAATTAAATCTGAATGAAAGCTCTTTAAGCTTTAAGATATTTCACTGGATAAGTGTAGACTTTGATCTCCTGTTGGCGCTCGAGGAAAATTAGAGGTTTTATTCTTTGGGCACCGTTGATATCTGTAGGTCGTCTCCATGAACGTCTGTACAAATGTCATATTTCAGTTTGGACTAAACTTTGCAACACTCAGCATTTCCCAGAGTGGGCGTGGGTTTACAGATGGCACACTTTATCTCTCACCCACAGCACAGTTACAACTTTCACTGCTTTCAGTGGCGAATGTAGCCTTGAAGAAATAAGAGGATCAAGATTTTTACAAGCACACATTGTAGAGTTAATGTCTCTTCTGACAAATATTGTGCAGAAATATTATAAAATATGGGTAAAACTAATACCAATAAGAGGACATTGGTTAAATTAAGTTCAGTGTGAATTAATATAATTAGTTTTTAGGGCCCTGAGGAGGCTTGGGCCAGTTTATGTGTTTAATTTAAAGGCAATTCATATGATTTAGCCAATAATGATTTCAGTGATATCATGAGAATAGTTTTCAAAGATGGGACCAAGAAAAAAACAATGAATTAATCATTAAATAATTTGCTCTAATAACCAAAAGGCTAGAAGTAGTTAATCATCAACATCCAGAGAGGTGTGTGCAGGATCAATCCAACCTGGGCTCAGGTAACTCACCACACATGTCCTTATTAATAGTTACTTTTGCCTTATTTATCTGTGAAAAACAAAACCAACATGTGAGGAAACATCTTTACATAAAAAAGCGCATCAAAGAGCATAGTTTCCTTGTAGTTAGATTTGACACTTTGTTTCCAGGTGGGAGGGGTCGAGTCCACTTCAAAAGCACCTAAGTCCCGCCTCGCGGTGTGTATCCCTGCTCGGGGAGACTTGAGAGGTTATAAAATGAAGGAACTTTCTGTAACCGGGACGCATTCTGCAGCTGGAGTTTCCTCCGTGAACTCCGCGCAGAAACTGAAGTCAGCCCAAATGCTTTAATCACTGCTCAGAGAGAGAGAGAGAGAGAGAGAGAAAGAGAGAGAGAGAGAGAGATCGCTGTCGGCTTCCTCTCACTTGAGAACGTCCCATCAAGTCGCCGGGTAGAGGCAGCGCAGCCATGGCGGGGGACGGGTCCGAGCAGCGGGCGCTGCAGTATGAACAAACTCTGGTAAGTTTGACTGGTTGCCAGTGTGAACTTTGCCCACAGCACGCAGCACGCAGCACGCAACAGTCCCCTTCTTGCGTGCAGGAGAAACAAAGCCAGACTCCGCTGACAAATCCTTCAATTGAACGCTGCCGGCTAAGCCTACGCATCTGATATGACTGGCTAACAGAACTCTGGTCAAAAGTTCTAATTTAATTGAAGTACAGTGCGTGTTGGTGTTGTGTGAGCATGCCGAATGCAGCGGTGTATCTCTCCGAGTGTGTGTTTTTAGCCCACAAACATGGGTCAACCATAAGTTGTCAGATTTTAAACTAAGTTCAACTCTCACGTGAAAGTGACCGAGGTTTGATGCGTAAGAAGCCGCTGTGTGTGTCTTTTTAAGTCCCTACTTGCCCCACTTTGGTGTAGTTGTGTGGTGACATAAGTAAGGACATGTCTCTTCATGTATCGTTACAACAGTAACGTTCCAGGTAGAAGAGGGCTTATTGTCGCAACATCTGGACCTCAGGTGGTCTTCCTCCTCCTGTACGGCGAGTTGTTGGCCAAACTCCATTCTCAAAATGCCACGCGCTTTAAGAAAGCCCGGTATAGTGGATCATAAACGGATATTAGAAAATGACTTTACGCCTGTTTTGCTTTAAAAAAATGTGCTGATGAATTCGGCGTGATAATATCTCATTAAACTGTTCTGTATGTGAGGAAAAATGACAGCTTTCCAGACAGTTCGCCTTTTTCCACACACCGTCTCGGTCCGACCGAACAGACACCCGGTGAGCGGCAGCGAGCAGTGAGGAAGTTTTAAAAGTAGATATTTGGGGAAATAAAGTAATGCTTGGTGCTCGATACGTACGCCGAATTCACAATAACCTCTTTATGATTTTAATAAAAACACGGAGTCGTGTTATAAGATGTGCATATTGGTTTAAAAGCAAACTAGCTCTCCCTTGACGGATTTGTGAATGGACTTTTGCTGGTATACTTATGTGCGTTCAGAACCCTCATTTGGCAAATGTTCTAACCAGCCTGCCATCATAACCGAAACACCTACTATACATAGAGGATGATCATAATGTCATGCTCTACACAAGCGGTACAATAGTCCTCTGGTTACTGTATGTGGAGGCTGCATTGATATCCATTCAACAATGAATCAATTCATTGTTCAGCAGCTCTGCTGTGTACAGTACATGCATAATGTGTTGTGAGATGACATGCATGTTATAGTTGTACGGGTGTCCGGTGCTTTGCCGGCTTACTTTGTTGTTGAATGCAGGGTCCCCCGAGTGTGATTGAGTTTGGGCTTCAAACTTTATCGCCACTGTAAGCATTATAATCCATAGATGGGCTGCACAACGTTTAGAAGATGTACCAGCTGAGTGACACTGTTTGATAGCAGACCTGTTTTTATACAGCAGGGGGCTCTCAAACATTTTCATGTCACTGGCTCCTCAAACAGGTCGGAGCCCAGGGACACACACGTGTGACCATTTAGTGCAGGGACTTATCTAACGACTGGTTTAAATGAATACTTAGAGTTGTATAATGATGGAAAAACAAAAGGCAACATTCTTATGCATTATCTAACGGGTAAAGTGAATTTTAATGCATATAAATTACACTATTCGTCATTCCTGGGCTCCTCCCACAGGACCCCTCGAGGGCTCCTAGATCCCAGTGTTTTGTGTAATTAAGTAGTTGAACTCTTCCTGTCGCGTCTAAAGAATCCTCTGTTTGAAGGGACAAGTTTTATAGGCCAACTGGACCCATTAAGTGGCAGCGAGGCTTTAAATTAAGAAGAGCCACACAACTGTAACACTTCTTTGGGCCTCTGTTTCCTCCTCTTTGGAAAGAGAAACCATGCCTCTCTGTGTGTGTGTGTGTGTGTGTGTGTGAGAGAGATTACACAACGTGCGACCCGCTGATTCAGCGCTGGACGCTCCGTCGCCCTGCGGCTCTCTGAGAGGAACGTGCATCCAGCAGCAGCAGCAGCAACAAATAAAAGAATTCCTTTCCTGTTCATCTGTGCTCACCTTGCTGTGTGCTCTGATGATGTGTTACATGAACAAGATCGTGGATAAGTGGACTGTAATAAAAATAGCTGCAGTGTGAGAATAACCCCTTTCAACATGAACGAGTTGTCTCTCTCTGCGCCCCCATCCCCTCGCCCGTGGGTTGTAGTAACATGGTGTCTTTGTGTGATGTTGGCAGTCGTGGCGGTTGTGTGGGTTTTTGTTGTGGGCAGTGGATGCTCAAAGAGGCCAGTGTAGCCTGGCTGAGAGAGAGAGGCTGAAGGGATGTTAGCAGGGCCAGGAGGACTTTGGAAATAAACCCAGCATCAACATGTTGTCTAACATCAGACCGATGTATCTGTTTGTGTTTGCATGAAGCTGATTCTAGGTGATTTCTGCCACAACCTGAGTCCGATTTGTGCTTCGATACGATGGACCGACACGGTCTGTGAAATAGTCACTGAATGCAATCTAGTCGTTTCCTCGTCTCTCGGAACGAGTTTTGTTTTTCTGGACGACATTAAGTTAAAAACGACAGTTGGGTTTAAGCAAGGAAACCACCAGTTAGATTGCATATCGTGATTATTTCACAAACTGCCGTGATAATGGGCTTGATGGACACATTGCTGTTCTAGTATTTATGCAAAGTTACATAATGTACACCGCACAACTGTTTTTTTTAGTTTCAGTTCACCACGATTATCTAAAAAGTGTTTCTCTTGAGAGGCTTCAGACATGAGTTTTGGTTTTGAAACGAGTCGCTTATGGAAGCCCAGATATGAGCACGCAATCAAAACATGTTGTTGTCCTTCAGCAGCGGCTGTAAGTGGCTGCTAAAGAGGCTTGGCAGCAGTTAAAAGGTGCAATTCAGGCCCTCGAACACTCGGCGTGAGAAGGTCACTGCAGCTCACAGGCTGCTGCAGATCATTCATCTATGAATCATAAGTTGTACACACCGCTGTACTGATGGTTGTAAAAACATAACGCAATGCATGTTTTCATAGTGAATTATCTTTATCTCATTAAATGGTAAATGGACGGTCTTGTGATCAAAGGGTTTTATCGCGTGGACAACAGACTCAATCGTGACCAATCGGAGGCGAATATTATAATGTGGTGTGACTGTGCGTATGGAACGTTTTTATTTTAATTTTAACAGCCAACAGCATGTTAGATCTCAGAGCTATGAAGTCTTTGTCGTTGCTTTGGTCCAGTTTGAATCTGCAACAGGAAGTTGCTCCAATGTTCGAGGGAGAGACTTGTAGTTAGACTTGTTAGTCAGGTGTCTCAGGCCTGGGCAATATATCAATATTATATTATGACATCAGATTTTTGATGTATATTAATATGGAACAGGTGTTACTTTCCTCTTTTTTTTCGTTATAGTAAAGTGATGTAATTTTCTGATATTATATTCCTCTACCCACGTAGTCATTACATCCACATTACTGATGATTATATATGAAAAATCTCGTTTCGATATTGAGGTATTTGGTAAAACATATCGTGATATCTGATTTTTCTCCACATCGTACTGCCTTAGTGTCTCCATTGCATGTTTGATTTGTCAATGGTCAATAAGACTTGTAATAATAAACAGGGTAATCATAATGATACGAGAGGCTCTTAAAGGGAGAGTGCACCGATCAAGATAAGCCGGAGGTTTGAAAACAACCCTGATGACATCATCAAAACTGAGTGACAAACTGGTGGTAGAAGTTTAGACGACCGAGGTCATTTGCAGGCAGGTTGGGGCCAACAGGCGATGCAATCACATTGCATTGTGGGAATTGTAGGATGCCCCGTAGTAGGGCTGCGGTAATCTGCGGATTGTTTTCTCGATTAATCTTTTGGTCAAATATATATTGTAATATATTCACAAGTTCCTAAAGCTCAATGTGACTCATTTCAAAAAAAAAAAAAAAATTTCTGTCTGAAACCTCAAGAACTACAATTTATTATATAACTTTATAGAGTAAGAAAAACTAGTTTGAGCCGGGCTAACCTGATTAGCATCCTTTAGCTAAGTAGCAACAGTAACACACCCACAGCTTTCTGGGCGGATTGCATTCCTGTGTAAATAAGGTGCGTGTGCCAAGATGTAGACTGTAAGGGAGGCACTGGTGGATGACATCCAGTTACGCACGCACGCACACACACACACCAGTGGGGTAATAATGGCAACAATGTGGGAAATATTGCCCTTCAAGTGACGTCATGGTCCATTTCTCTGATTTATGTGTAATCACTGAGCTCCAATCATCTCTTGAGATTGAGCCACATTGAGTGTGTAAGGTAGGGATGGGTATCGACAGAGAGACAGAGGGAGGATGTTTGAGACGAGGACGTCTCACTTCAGAACTTTTCAAAGTACTGATGGCAGAACCGATAACTCCAGACCTCATCAATACTCTGTGTTTTTACTCATTTAGACCAGAGTGTTGGGGGGTCCTCCCTAGTGTATGAGGTGACCTGGTCCGTCTGGAGGCTAATGACGCGTGTGCGTGTGCGTGTGTGGGTGTGGGTGGGTGGTTCTGATTAGCATCATGAAGTGAGAGATAAGGTGACCAGTAACTACCTCCCCACTGATTTTAACGTGTTCATAGGTGGACACTCAGGGCTGCCTCTTCGCTGCGCTACAACAGTGTAGATGACATGAAAGTTGAGCGTGACTTGCAGCAGTTGGTGAAGAGAAACAAAGTCGTATTCAGACGTGTTTTTATTTTTTAAATCTCAGCAGGACTTCTGCTTTATGATCAGGAATGTGCTGATATTCTAATAATGAGGGTGGACTTTTTTGAAGAGAGCAGCGGGGAAGTGAAAGTGTCGGGTGGAGAAGTATGGGAACGTATTCATTTGCGAGTGCATACCCCCCCCCCCCGTGTGTGTGTGTACAGTGTAATTTGTAACCGTGTGTTATTGGCCTGGCTGTGGCCATTAGCTTTATGTAGCACGTCTGTTTGATGTCTGCTCTCCTCGTGGAAGTTTCCTCTTCACTCGCCCTCTCAAGTCTTTTTATTTTTGCAAGGCAGGTCAACAGCTCCTTGACCTCCTTTTCTTGTGAGGAGAAAGGAG
The DNA here is from genome assembly GCF_004355925.1 of Anarrhichthys ocellatus. NCBI lineage: Eukaryota > Metazoa > Chordata > Actinopteri > Perciformes > Anarhichadidae > Anarrhichthys > Anarrhichthys ocellatus. The sequence goes on along the minus strand of NW_022280054.1, from coordinate 11,972,151 downwards.
TGCTCGCATAACATTTGTTCAAAGCCAAGTTGTGAATAGTTTTTTTTTTTTTTTTTTTTTTTTTTTTTTTTTTTTTTTTTTT
>NW_022280054.1:11964259-11971969 GCF_004355925.1 Anarrhichthys ocellatus | reverse complement strand
CTCTCTCTCTCTCTCTCTCTCTCTCTCTCTCTCTCTCTGTGTGTGTTACAAAAGATCAACCTTTGCTTTTTTTTTTTTGCCAAAATGACAAATCCACCTCTTGTTTGAACGGCCATGATGGATTTCCTCCAGTCAGGATCTTGAGGGTCTGAACACAAAACATTTTTGTAAAAACGCTCCACAAGACGTGCCGACATGTTGACTTATTGTCTGCAGGTAAAACCCAGAAGGTGGAATGTGTTTTGGCTTTTTGTTCTGAGAGGCATCGATCCCGCGGTTGTGATTAACCGCTGAGAGACGGGAGAGAATAAACTCCATAGATTAACAGATGAGCTGGTTTTAAAACGATATCAAAGACTGGGAAAAGGGGTATTTTTATACTTACTCTATCATGGTATGCATGATAACCAACCTCATCATTTGCAGCATTTTCTTAAATATCGAAATATGTAGGAAGCAGCATTTATATATCTTTTTTTCTTTTAGACCCTCCACTTCTTTTCCTCTCCGCTGTCACGCTGCCGTCTCTCTCTCTGCCTTCAAGCAGTCGGGTTATAATGAAAGACTGACACTTTCCTCTCCATCACTGTCGGCGTGACTCCTCCCTCTCATGAGGTTAGCGTGACTCCTCCCTCTCATGAGGTTAGCGTGACTCCCCCCTCTCACGAGGTTAGCGTGACTCCCCCCTCTCACGAGGTTAGCGTGACTCCCCCCTCTCACGAGGTTAGCGTGACTCCTCCCTCTCACGAGGTTAGCGTGGCTCCTCCCTCTTCATGAGGTTAGCGGGTTCAAAACAAGAGGACGAACACGGCCGAGGTCACCTTGAGGCGATAAGACCGCAAAGTCAGAGTTGACACATCAGTGGATGTTCAGTTCACTATCGTGTGTGTGTGTGTGCTCTGAGGCTTTCGATGTCGAGAGGGATGCTTTTTGATAAAGGGGATCTTGTTGATGCATCAACCCCGTGCCACGGGAAAAGATCCAGACGTGAGGATGAATACAGTCACATTCACCTCGGCTGTTACTGTGAACGCCCTTTTAGTTTAGAGTCTCAAGAGCTCTCCATTTAAGTTCTTCAAATCACTGCATTGACCTTTGGTCTGGAACTCTGAATAAGTGGATGTTGCAACAGTGAAACAATTTGATCAGTTTATTTATTTCTTTATTATCCGGATAAACACAAATATCTTAAATTCAATGAATTCTCATATTTTTTGTTGCACAGAAGTCAGCTGTCATCACCCTTCATATGGAACCAATGCGTTTATGATGACATTTAGATTTATTTGATTTGATAAAGGACCATTTGATGCACCGTACCAGATCATAGCTTTATGCTAGTTTGTGTCTGTAAATCGTTCACTAGAGCATAAAGTTGTTTTCAAGAGCGCACAATTTTTTTTAACTTTTAAATAGGGTGCACGTAAAGTGCACCAGATCGATGCACTTTACGTTATGTGCAACATTTAGGGTTTTGTATCAAGTATTTATATTGATATGATGGAAACTGTATTTAGAAATCTGGGTCATCCAGAATTAAATTGCATAAAATCTAAATACTTCATCCCATTGATGCAAAAATCACATGATGTTGTTTATTTGCAGTTTCAGTCCAGCTTAACTTCCCTTACTGCCTCATTTAGCTGCTGGAAATAAGCGGAGCTGATTATTGCTCATGCTCCAGAAAGATGGTGATGATGATGATGACTCTTCGTATCACCGTCATGTTGTGGCCGGTCCTTATCTGCTGTCACTGCTGATCTTCCACATCGCGGCTGACCTCCTCACTGTTTATACAACCGTCAGCACCTTTTTTCTCTCCCTCTGCTGAACATCCTCGATGATAAAAGTTCCAGCTCTGTCCAAACAGAGAGTGTCAGGAGGTCAGCGGTGTGACGCCGTCGGCCTCGACACGTTTACTTTGTGTTCCCAGTTTGAGCCGTGTTCTCCCGCAGCGTCACTTTTGAAAAAGATACCGCGCTATGCTGACGACACGCCTGTTTGGACACAGAACTCCTAAATGATGGATCAAACCAAACCCAGCTTTGTATCACTAGTCTTTAGTAAAGACGGATCAATCGGGTCTAATGAGCTTTTAATAGCCCTGCACCACAGTGGACTTTTATATTTTCCTTAATTATTCAAACTGTAAAGGCCTTTAAACACCGGTGGGCGTGAGAACCGAGACAGAAGACTTTATTGCTCGTCGGTATGAATAGTTAGAACAAATATTTGCAGGTGAGTGTTGCGTGTAAAGACCCTAAACCAGGTTTCCAACATGGCGTTCCGTGGCCCCCGTATCTTTCTTGTGAAATCTCTTTACTGTACGAGATTGATCTCCAGCTTCGTCTTCAGGTCATCAACCCAGCATTCAGTCGCCCTGCCTCCTCTCTAATTGCCGTTAGTCGATACAATGTAATTAAACAGACGCGTCGGCGTTTAGCCGCTGATGGAGTCGATCAGCACAAACGGTCCCCTCCACCGACGGATCGGAAGGCGAGATAGAAGATGCTTTGATGCATCAAACACTAAATTATCTGCAGAGATTTGCAGCGCCGTCACTACCCAAGCACACACACACACACACACACATTCTTACACTAACAGGCACTTGGTCCTTTTTTTTAAAATGTTAGTCGCAGCTCTTCATGTCTTCGTGTATGCATGCAGGTGTTAGATACGCTCATATTCATCACAGAGCAGATCCCACCTGCATGTGGCTGTAATGATCGGTTCGCCGTCACGTTCTGCTCCTGGACTATTTGGCTGAGTGTGACGTGGCTGACGTGGGGTTTCTTTTTTTAAAGTGTGCGTTCCTCTAGTCATGACCGAGCACCGTGTGCCTGTTTTTAAAGGGATTCTAAGGACCTGATTGTGTTCCCAGCATACATCTACGTGACAAGAGATTATACAACAGAAAATACCCATAAGACCTGCATTGACCTTGCGTATTTGTGGTCTGAGGTGATCCTTTGTTACAGATTAACAGACTCTTACAGCACAGCTGAGTCTGAACAAAAAGCTCTGTTACATAATGAGATCTCAACTGCAAATATGTCATTTTTATTAGTATTTCTCGTTCTGTAGAGTAAAGGTTTGATGGCCACGAGGTGTAGAAACAAGATGCAGAATCTATAAACTGAAGTGGTTTACAAAGTCTCTGATCTGTCACTTTCACTCTCTACAGAACTCAATGTGCCAGTCTTAGATTAAGACTAGGCCTCAATGAGGCCTGATCAGCCCTGTTGAGCAAAGCCTTTCAGACCTGCAGTCTTTCCCCAAGTAGAAACCGATCTCAGGACATAAGTCTTGTTCCACGGTTTACCGATATTAAAAAGATATCGCAATACCCAAATCTAAAACAATAAGCGCGGCTCTAATGACCAAATAAATGTACCGATAAGTTTCGAGTCGCCACCTTTTCTGAATCTGTCCCAGCATGTCCTGTAAGTCAAAGGTTGCGTGTTAAAGTATTATTTCAACGTGTTTCTTAGTAACGTGAGAGGAAAAGCAGTTTGTGGCGAGCTCCAAAAACACAACACGGCTTACTGCGGCATCTTCCTGATTTTAGCAGCTTTTCCCTCGAAACTTTCTCACAAAACTTAATTTGCGTTTATTACCGTTTTGGGAGTTTTAGTTTTGGAAGCCTCTCGGTGTCTCCCATGCTGCAGTACCGCTCTCTACCTAAACGGTTGCTGAGGCGCTGTTTTACAAATATAAAGCCTCATTAAATGTGGTTGCAAAAAATAAAGTTAACTAAAATAAATTCAAGTGGACGTTAGATTAATGCAAACTATGTAAATTGTATGTTCTGTAAACTCATATTGCACTACTTTTCCTGACGTTTTATTTTGTAGCCTTCTGACCGGTCCCATCGCCGTTCTCAGTTTCCCTCTTCAACTCTGAATCAGGAACCAGAGCCTTCTGTGTGTGTGTGTGTGTGTGTGTGTGTGTGTGTGTGTACTATACGTGTGCATGTTGAATGGATAGATGGTGTGATGTGATGTGACAGCAGGGAGGAAAAGGAGCGATTAAGTTCAAGAGTTGGCCCGCTCACTATAACGGCTCAGCTAGTGAAAGTCTCTCTCTCACACACACACACACACACACACACACACACACACACACACACACACACACACAGTGACGGACGATAAAAACACACACACACACACACACCTTCTTGTCCCTTCAGTCACCAAACAAGCACGGTCTATTTTAACACCATACAGCGTTATCTGTGTTAGTCACTGATGCTAACAGATGGTGACTGTGTGTGTTCGTCTTTACAGCACAAATCACACTCGTGAAATAGATTTTCAGGAATGTTTTCCACTTATTATAATCAATTATACATTTTCTTTACATAACCTTTTCATGTCATTTTCCCCTCTTTATTTTCCCGCCTCTCTCCTGTGGTGTTTGTTTCTTCTCTGATGTTTTTCTGTTTCTGCTACAAAACAGATTCTGCATTTTCATGTGGTCAGGTACTATCCCCCAAAATGCACTTTAAAGTAAGGTGTAAAGGAGGTAGAATACAAACCTACAAAGAATTATCACCTGAATCTGCAGCATCTCTTGCATTTACGGAGCTTTACAGTAAGTTTCAGCTCAAAGATTAGCTGTCCGGCCCCCAACTTTACTGTTTTACTTCACTGTGAAAATGGCTGTTTTCAATAAAAAAGATCTACAAAGCAACTTGACCTTCACAGCAGCAGAAAGCAGACAGACACAGTTAGAGACTATAGCTAGTGAACATAGTAGAGCATTTAGCTGCTAAAGAGCCAGATATTACCCTCAGGAGATGGTGGAGACCAAAAACGGAGCTAAAAGAGAGTAAATATGGGACTTGCATTCACCAGGTTAATGCTAATGTCTCTCTGTAACTGGATGTGTAAATAAGTTCAGCTCATAAGGTGAAATAATACCTATGGTTATGCAGAGTTCAGAGTTTGGCCTGCTGTTGTTGCAGCTCAGGCTCTCAGAGCTTCTAATACTGAAGGTCAATATTGATCAACACAATAAACCAGTCGCTGATATTTTGTCCCTCGCAGTATTGAGTCGACCTTTATATCCAAACAAATCTCTCAGCCCGTCTCAGAGTCAGGGTGTAGTCCATTGTTCTGTATTCAAAAGCCGGTGTGTGGAGGTCTTATAGGGGGAAGAAATGTTCACTAAGTTGCAAACTCAGCAAATATGCAGGTGTGTTGATTTATCACAAGGTTGAATCCTTTTCATTAAGGCTCGATATTCAGAGCACTGTTTAGCATTTCCTATGGTAATGTATTCATCATGTACAGAAACACATTGCCTCTCCTCAGAGATCTGTTCTTGGCACTTCAAGCGTTTGATCTGCTATATTTTATATATAAAAAGCCTGATTGACTCAGGCCCGACCGGTTCAGGGAGAACTTCAGGAGTCGGATGTTTCTCAATAATGACATCTGACTTGTATAAAAGGCCCAGCAGCTCTCCCGATGCCCGGCGCTATCGTTTTATAACGGTGTCGTGTATCCGTCTCTGACCCGTCTGGCTCAAACACACAAAGGTGTGTGTGTGTGTGCGCGTGTGTGGGTTATCACGTCCAACACTGTCTCGCTCAGCTTTGTTGAAATACTTAAACCCAGAGAGCCGAGGTCTCCAACCTATTTATTTCATCTGATGAGGAGCGGCTCATCAGACACGGCTTGACACGGCTCGGCCCCCGTGGAGGGAATACCCAACGAGTGTGAGAGACCTCGCAGAATACCAACTCATGCATCCTCTCTCCTCTCTCCACAGACAATTACATTTTTTGTTTTTTCGAACTCCCCAAAATTTCCCACCGGCTTAAGTCATGCTTAAGTCATGCTTAAGTCATGCTTAAGTCATGCTTTTAGACACCAGAGATCCTCGGGTGATTCTGTGCAGATTCCTCGGCTGGTGTTGTGCTTGTTTCGTCGTCTACTTTTTGCCCTTTAAGCAGATTCTTGATTAAATGATGAAGTGATTTCTTTGAAGTTGAACCAGAAATGCAACGTTAAAACCTTCAATAACACAGTTTGAGTTGGGCAGTTTAATGTAATTGGTTGGGTTGTTTCCAACTCTGAATTTGATAACTAACTCTAAAGTCGAGGAGTTTGAATGAATTAACTGGAGTTTAAAGTCGTTAATCTCTTCATTACTTTGAGTTGTCAGTGTGTGCTTAGTGGATTAAATGATTAGCTGACTGATGAATGAAGAAAATGAATATAGTAAATAATCAATTAATCATTTGATGAGCAGCAGCCCCACATGGGCTCTGCTTCCATCCGTTTGTCTTTAGTCATTCATACATGAGTTTGAATGATCGGTACCCATTCCAAACTTGAATGGGCTCTTCGTTGGCCCGAGCAGCACCTTTCCAACAAGTCTCCTGAAAATCGGACTAGTGTTTTTTTCGGTAACGTTGTCGGCGGAGTAATATAAGAAACATTTGGTTTTCCACTACGACTTACAAGTTGAGATTCATATTTAGGCCGTAGAATATATATATATATATTGAGGTTAATGTCTGTTATTTGAGCTTACGGATGCTGCTCTGAACGAGCTGCTTCCCTCGACACCCGACAGTGAAGTCATTCATCCAGTCATCCTCCTGCCCCCCCATGTTCCCCAATGGGAAAGAGGACTGGCGTGGGACGCCGACTGGTGTGGCGTTGACACCCGCACGGCGAGCATAATGTCCTCTCTCCTCGGTGTTCGTGGGCAGAATGAGGAGCATTGTGCCGGTTCAGACCCGCGGTGCCACCTGATGCCTCGGGTCGACCCGGCTGAGACCGTTCAACAAAGGGTGGGGGTTGAAAAGGTGAGGGTGAGCGACACAGGTGGGTGTCGGGACACAAGAAGAGAAGGATGACGATGTGTTGATCCTGACAACGGTTCGTACGATATCGTATGAAAAGTTCATTTTTCGTTTGTCTTACAGAAGTCCAGCAACACGTGTCAGTTTGAGCTCGTTACACGCAGTCTTTTCAAAATAAAGTTCCGTCTTCACAGGAAACGACTTGGCTAGGTTTAGGAAACGATGGTCGTTCTGGCGAAAATAACTACGGAAGTATAGCGTTACAGAAGTTCACTAAATTTAGTGAAATGTAAAGTCGGTAACTTCTACATTACCCACTTGCTCAGTTTCTACTGGGCTTACAGCGGATTCATTGATCAATTGATAACTTAACTAATGCGTGAAAATGCATGAATTTACAATTAATAGATAATCAATGAACCATCTGTTTTTTTTCAAAAATTAAACACCAAAGATTTGAGTTTTAGGTTCTAAAATGCGTCTTTATATTATAGGGAATTAAATATTTTAGGGTTTTGGACTTTTTCTTGGACCGAAAGGATTATGTGTCATTTTTCACAGTTATCTTTTTTTTTTTGACGAAATTATTCATCATAATAATTCAAGAGAATAATCTACTCTCTGTCTGACATCAGCGAGCATGTTGAGTAATGTTACCGTCTATAAGAGCTCCCATGAAGAGGACTCGTCATGTTCACCCGACTCTGCACTTCTTGTTCCTCTCTGTGTTCAAACTGTAGCACAAAATACCACTTTTATTTTTACCGCAGGTGGGTGTGTATGGCACCTACAGCTGTGGCTCGCACATAGCCAGTCCTATCCGCTGTGTGTGTGTGTGTGTGTGTGTGTGTGTGTGTGTGTGTGTGTGTGTGTGTGTGTGTGTGTGT
>NW_022280054.1:11962396-11964249 GCF_004355925.1 Anarrhichthys ocellatus | reverse complement strand
TGTGTGTGTGTGTGTGTGTGTGTGTGTGTGTGTGTGTGTGTGTGTGTTCGTGTGTGTGTGTGTTCGTGTGTTCGTGTGTGTGTGTGTGTGTTCGTGTGTGTGTGTTCGTGTTCGTGTTCCCAATCTCTGAGGAAGGACCGATAGAAGCGTGTAGGAGGCGTCTCAAATGGCTCTTAGTCTTTGTTCTCCGTCTCAGTTTTCTCCCTGTCCAGGTGAGACGGGTCTGAAAAGCTGATGTGAAGCTTTGTGTGTGTGTGTGTGTGTGTGCGTGTGATGAAGCGGAGGAGGAATGTTTGTAGGACTACAGATTTTTTGTTGTTGCATTTGTGCATCTGCATATACTGTATAATAACTCTCCTGTGTGTTCGACTGTTGTTACACAGCGGCAATTGTGTGTGTGTGTGTGTGTGTGTGTGTCTATACTTTGTGATGTGTGTGTGTATACTCTGTGTGTGTATGTGGGTGTGTATACTCTGTGTGATGTATGTGTGTGTGTGTGATGTATTACTTGTAAAATGCCGACCAGGCCTTTGAAACGCTTGATCGAGTTTGAGACGGGCTCTGTGTTTTCTTTCTCCTTTGTTCCACTACATTCATATTAAAGCTGGATCGATGGATCTTATTTTTAGATCTCCCTCTCTCCCCCCTCCTCCCTCTCTCCCCCCTTCTCTTCTCTTTCACCCCCTCTCTCTTCCCTCCCTCCATCCATTCGCCCCTGCTGTCCACCCTCAGAAGTGTGTGTGCTGTCATGTCCTCCTACATCCCGCTGCCGGTGTTGAGAGCTCTCACACACACACACGCACACGCACACGCGCATCGATCTCTCTCTAATAAGTCGGCCCGAGCTTCAGCAACTCTGCACCCCTCCTTCCCTCCCCCATCCCTCTGATGAGGGAGAGAGAGGAAAACCTGTGGGGGTGCAGCCCCCATAAAGTGCTGCGGGGGACGACATGTTCTGTGCACTGCACTGGGATCAGCCATGCGAGTGCTGTGACTGATCCACACACTGACAGCTGCGTGGGATCTACACACACTCATATACAACTGAGTTGGGTTTAGGCAACATAACTGCTGAGGTATTTAGTCACGTATACGAGCGTCAGTAACGGCACATTAGTGGTTATTTGAACCCAAACAAAGATCTTTTCCTCAACCTAACTAAGTAGTTTTGTTGCGTAAACCTAACGGAGTTGTTTCCTGTGAAGACGGAGGTTTATTTTGAAAAGACTGTATTCATGTAACAAGCAGAAATTGACACATGTTGCTGGCCTTTAGCAGGAAAATGCACAGAAAATTATGAACTTTTTGTAGGATATCATACCATTGTATGAGGTCACGGTGCAGCGACCCCTTGAGGGTTTTTTCCTGTTCTTATACTTTCTGGATCATAATTACGTAGATTACTTATGAAGTGATTTCGTGGGATATCTCTAAATCCCAAAGCATTAACTTCTGTAGGTGAAGATATGAACGCTGTATGAGAACAGTCTGCATACATACAGTCTGACCTCCCTTTACCTTCAAGGCACCTTTGCTGATGATGCAGTTTTTGTGTTCAGTGTGACACACACACACACACACACACTCGCACTCAGCAGATGGAGTCAATCTGTCTCTGCCATACATACAGTTGTCCTACATCTGTGGTGGTTTCTGTGGCGCAGCAGTACTTCCTGCTTCATCAGTCAAACAGCTGTTGAAGATTCAGTTCGATATTATAAAACATGCGGGTTATGCAGCAAGTGGCTGCTCGATTTGCTTCAGTCTCAGCAATCTATAGAGAGATGAATTGCAAAACGATCGTTTGAGTTGACAAAAGAAATCTTACTCCATCTACAAAAGTAAAGAAACAC
>NW_022280054.1:11959232-11961996 GCF_004355925.1 Anarrhichthys ocellatus | reverse complement strand
GTGTGTGTGTGTGTGTGTGTGTGTGTGTGTCTATTACCAGTGACACCCACTTGCTTTAAGATAGATGGGCACCATTAACCTTAAATTAATTATAACAGCCACCCTGCATTCCCTCCCTCTCACTCCTCCTCTCTCTCTAGTTCTAGCTGACATGTGTTCAACAGGAGTCTCACTCTCTGCGGTGACAGCAGCAGGTCGACATGTATGAAGTGAACTGACACGGTCGGTTGTTTTTAAAGCCTAAAGTTCAATCATCTGGGCTCTGAAGGCGGGAAAGAACAGTGCTGAGTAGTTGAAGCGTCTTAGCGTCTCTTTTGTCTTTGACAATTCATTTTACAAAAAAAAAGAGCAGTTTGGAAGCTCATGTTGGAGCTAATAAATGTCGACCAACGGTTACTTTTAGGGAAATTACTGCAACGCAGAACAGAGGGAAGACGTTTTAAGGAGATGTTGTGTACGACCATTTTAACTGGTTTGGTCCACATTCAAATGCGATACAATGCTACCAAGCGGACCAATCACAGCTGTTGTAGTCCGTGTGCCCGCAATGTGTGGTGACGTTTCTGTGGAGCTGCTCGCCAGGCTCCGGTTCTGCCGAAGTGTCTTGAAACCTGCATTCCCTCTAGTGTCCACCAGGGGGTATAGAAGTCTATGAGGAAATGACTCTACTTCTCTCTTGATTTATTACCTCAGTAAACATTGTAAACATGAGTTTATGGTCTCAATCTCTAGTTTCAAGTCTTCTTCAATACAGCATGATGTTCATTTAGTACATTATGGTCCATTTAGAGTCAAACAGACCATAAAGCAGGGGATGCTTTAGGGCGGGGCTTACTGTGATTGACAGGTCACTGCCGCTACCAGAGCCATATACAGCGTCACTACGTCACTCTTCCGTGTATCCAGGTGAAGCCTCGGCTCCCTGTTACCTGCTTATATATCAAGGACATGAGTATATACCCATATCTTTTGTAATCATGCAGATGGCACCATGGTATGCACACCTATTGCTCAACAGCTCGGCAGCACAGACACGTGACAAGATATCTTGAGTTTACAGTAAACCCAGCAGTGTTTAAAAGATCTTTTCTATCTTGAGACTTTTATTAAGGACTGAGCGTAGGGGTTGGGTATTATTCACTGGACTAGCAGGGGGGATTTAGACTGGGATCTCGCTGTGCTTTTCTGCAAAATGTGTGTGTATGTTCCAGTGAAAGCTACAGAAGTGAAGGTACCAGAGGTCCCACAGAGTAGTTGCTGGACAAACAGTGATCTCACTGGGCCCTAAAATAACATGAAATATTCTGTAGAAGAGACCCATGAATGAGCCTTCATCAGGTTTCTATATGTCAACATAGGAATTCAATCTATCTGGTCGCTCCAAGACTTTAGTCCAGTCTGAACTATCTTATCAGACATTCTGGTCCCCTGAGGGTGATCCCCACACATCTGTCCCAGCGCCACCAGCAGGTTAACATGTGTGGTTTGAAGTGAAATGTCTCAACAGCTGTTAGATGGATTGCCATGAAATTCAGTACCTCACCATCTATGTTCCCCTCCAGCTGATTCATCATGTATCTGGTGAACCTGTTGGTGACTTTTCTAGCATTTTGACTGTTTTGATGTGTTGTAAGTCCACTTCTATGACGGAACAATCTGCGTGCATTGCGTATGAATTCAGACATTTCTGAGTCTTCCTGCAGCTTGATGTTTGCTGTGTCAGTCATTCTGCATGGCAGCATATCCTTACATAACGAAGGACAGAAGCACTGCGGCACAATGGATCACATTGATTATTGTTCATGAGTGGGCTGAGAGTTCACCACAGTTGTGATATTGGAAGCCATCAACAACTCAAAGACTGAATACGTGCACACAGTTTATCATCCGTGACGTGAACGTCGGACCCTCTCCGTCTGTCTCTGTTGCGTAACCCTTACGTGACTGGACCAGTCATGTTACCGTCCTGCTGGACTGACGACTAAAGACAGCTGCAGCCCTCTGACCTCTCGCTACACTATTGGTGACCTCAGAGTCTGATCTAGGACCAGTTCAGTCACATGTTCCAGCTCAGCTGAAGGGACAGACCGCTGTAGAGATGGTGTCAGAAAGCTGACTTTCACCAAAGATTAACACCATTTTTGGAAGAAAACTCCCCGAGTCAGTGGCCTGCCTTGTGTTTAGTTGTTGACCCTCACTGAGCTCTTTCCTCAGGCAGTGTGATCGTTCTCTTACACTACCTGCTTTTTCTACGAAATGAGGATTCGTTGTGAGAGAAGAGAGAGCTTTCTGCTGTTTCCTCTCTCAGCTTTCGAGTGTCTTGTGGAAATGAGTCACATAATATTGTTATGAAGAAGATGCTATCCATGCACTCAATATCCTCTAAGGCTTCTAAACCATCTCAGAGTGCAGAGACGTAGCCGCTCAGCTGAGAGGATCTACCAGAGCGGAGCGTTCTCATTGTCACTCGTCCAGCTCCTCCAGCTCAGTGCTTCTCTGGGAGATTGAGCGCTGGTTGGGGGGTCCACCTCCCCAAATCATTCCCACAAGGCCATGCAGCACAGATGCCAGATTCATATATGTAGATTGGTTGGGTTATCAAATAGATTAGATTGGCCTTCTTTTTTTTCCTGACTTAAGTGGATGTTACGCCACGAACGCTGCTCTTATTGCCTGCTCTAGTTTAAGATCTGCTCCACACACACACACACACACCTGATAGATTAATCAGCACAATCCCCCCCCCCCCCCCCCCCCCCCCCCC
>NW_022280054.1:11957592-11959132 GCF_004355925.1 Anarrhichthys ocellatus | reverse complement strand
CATGCCCTCTCCCTCTTCTGCTTTTATTTCCACACTGTTTGGCTAAACTACTGCCATCTTCATTTTAAGTTATATTAGTATCACCACAGAATAGGAGTTATTCGTTTAGGAATATTTCCCTCCAGAAGAATATAGAAGGTCCTGTTTTCATTCCAGACTGGTGTCTAAAAAGAAAGTTCTTCTTCTTCTTCTTCGGCTGCTGCGTTTCTTTCTTCCCATTCACCCCTCTTCTTCTGCTCCTACTTACCCTACCTTTCCTTCTTGTCCTCCATCCCTTTTTCTTCTTCTCCTCATCCTCCTCATCTGTCCTCTTCTTCTTTAGCTTCTTTTGCTTTTTCTCCTTCCTCTCATCCCTCTGTCTGTTTCTCCTTCTCCTCATCCCTCTTCTTCTTCTTTTGCTTCTCCATCTCATTCATCTCCTCATCCTTCCCATCACTCCTTTTGTTCTTCATCTCCTAATTACTTTTCTTCTTTTTGTTTACCCGACCTTCTTTCCTCTTCCTCTTCCTCCTCCTCCCCCCTCTTTTTCATCTTCCTCTTTTACTTCTCCTCCCCCCCCCCCTCACCCCCCCCGTTTCCTCGTCTTTATCCTCATTCCTACGTTTGTGGATATTATACGCTTATTATTTAATCACAGAATAATTACCTGCATAAATAGCAGCGCATGAAAAATTAAAGTAATTAAAGCATCAACCCATTTGATGCCTTTCAAATTTTATCGCACACACACACACACACACACACACACAGCTGTAATAAGCAAAGTGAGAAGGCTCTTAATAAAATAATTGGAGCGATGGGTGTGTGTGTGTGTGTGTGTGTGTGTGTGTGTGTGTGTGGTGTGTAATGCAGCTGTGTGCTGATGGCTGCAGGTTTGGGTCTCTCTCACTCTCTCTCTCACACACACACACACACACACACACACACACACACACACACACACACACACACACACACACACACACACTGGTTGATTGGATCCTGTCTCGGGCAACCTTTATTCCATTACAGATATTGACACAAAACTGGCCGCTTGGCAGTAAGCTGTGTCCCTCCTCCTCCTCCTCTTCATCCTGAAGTGTTTGTGTGTGTGTGTGTGTGTGTGTGTGTGTCGCTGTATTTGCTGAATGTCTTAGAGTTCGGTGAGACTTTCTTCTTCTGTTATTCTTCCTCTCACCTGGCTCTGTTTCTGACTTTCTCATGAGCTCTTTGTGTTTTTTTTCTTTGTCTCTTTCACACACTGAGGAGGTCTGTTTGTGTTATGACTCTCATATTTCTCCCTCTCTCTCTCTCCCTCTCCCTCTCTCTCTCTGCGCATAATGTTTTCTCATGCTCTCTCCACCTCCTCACACCACTTGTTCTATCACATCTTGTCTTTCTCTCTCTCTGTGTGTTTGTGTGTCTTACAGTCGATGGCCCCCGTCACTTTCTCAGGCCAGTTATTGTCACAGCTGTGTTTCCTCAGTCAGACGTCAGTGATCACTTTTATGGACTGTGTGTGTGTGTGTGTGTGTGTGTGTGTGTGTGTGTGTGTGTGTGT
>NW_022280054.1:11953578-11957582 GCF_004355925.1 Anarrhichthys ocellatus | reverse complement strand
TGTGTGTGTGTGTGTGTGTGTGTGTGTGTGTGTGTGTGTGTGTGTGTCGTCGCGGTGCCATGGTGGTGCCTTCCCACGTCCCGACGGAGCACGTGTGAGAGACAAAAAAGAAAAGAGAGAGAGACACACACTGGGAGTCATTGTGCACAAATGTCTTTTCTCCCTCCTTTTCCTCCCTCTGTCTCACCCCTTTTCTCACTGGGACTCCATTGTCTGTCCCGTCCGTCCCCTCAGTTCATCTTAGATTCAGATCCAGCGTTTTGAAAAATGAGGACAAAGCGAAGACCTGGCGCCCCGCCTCGGTGCGTCGGCGCTCTTCTCTGGTTGTTTTCAGCTCGCCTTGGCTCATCCCTTTATATTTGCCGTATTTACATGGTGTTAAAACCCAACATTTAAAGCATGTTTCCTGACGTCTTGGGCTCATGTTGATTGATGATTTAGTTTACTATCGTTTCATGAATGGCCTCCGTTCAACAAGCCCACTCAACAGAAAAAAAATGTTGCCATTGTACGTTTCTGCAAACCACGGAGACGTTGAACGTCATCGGTTTTTTCCCGCCTTCGGTTGACGTAACATGTCCGCGTGGTGGGAGGAAACCCACACGAACACGGAAGAAATATAGACAACAAATATGTTGTTAATATCTGTGACGTCTGACGGCATCAAATGGAGCAGAAAGTGTGATCCCACAGATTGATTCTATTCATCCTGTTTATGAAGACGGAGGGCCTCCATTAGCGTGTGTAAGTGGAGCGATAGCAGGAACTCATTACGCACATTTTGATGAACGAGCTGCTCGTCTTACCTCCAGTGCCACTTTTCCTGAATCCCACAAACTCTCTGGGTCCATGCTCCTGTTTTCAGCTATTTTGACTCTGCAAGTCATGACGAGCCTTTTGAATGTGAGCTACATGGAGCTCAGCGTGGTTGAAGTCACAGTACACTGTCTCCTGAACAAGAACCCTAATGGGAATCTGTCCACCGCAACGGCTTCTCCACTGACACGGTGACACGCTCGCTGCAGCGTCCTCATTCTGTCTGTGTGTGTGTGTGTGTGTGTGTGTGTGTGTGTGTGTGTGTGTGTGTGTGTGTGTGTGTGTAAAGACAGGGATGGGATGGAGGAAAGAAAACACGCTGTGAGGAACAGCTTTGTGACAATATTGGCTTTGAAATGTGTCTAAAGTAATCGAGCACAGTTATTGCATCTGGAGACGATGCTGATGAGAGCCATGGCAGTCAACCCAACAGAAAGATCCGTCCAGTTTATAATCTAAACACGTTTATTAGCAGCTTTAAAGTTATGCACCAGCTTCAAAAACAGGGGTGTTTACATAGACTGTATATAACAAGTGGATCACCCGTTTTGAGGCCTTGAGTTCGGCAATTTCGCCGTCGCCATCTTGGATTACGGCCGTTGCTATGACTGGAAGTTACCATATTTGGACTGAGGAGTTTCGCCGTCACCATCTTGTTTTTTTGCAACCAGTGAACAGGAAGTCACCATATTTGGACTGAGGAGGAGTGATGTAGAGGCACTGTATCTCTGGTAGGGACCTGTCAATCACAGTAAGCCCCGCCCTAAAGCATCCCCTGCTTTATGGTCTGTTTGACTCTAAATGGACCATAACTTACTAAATGAACATCATGCTGTATTGAAGAAGACTTGAAACTAGAGATTGAGACCATAAACTCATGTTTACTGAGGTAATAAATCAAGAGAGAAGTAGAGTCATTTTGCCAGCAGAGCTGAATGTGCCCGAGTAAATATGGGTTTTCTTAATGAGGCAACAGGAGAGTACACACACACACACACATGTGAATATCACAGCTTCGCCTGGGTCTGTGGCCTTTCTTGTGGCAGTGGTCAAGACGTGGCACTAATACCAATGTGCAGCTGCCAGCGGCGCCGACTACTAGAGCGAGAGAACGAGGCAGAGAGAGAGAGAGATAGATTCATGCTATCACTGTAGCACGGCATTAGTGATCACACAACTGATACCGAGAGGAGACGGATGAGAAGATGCTTCAAGTGCTTCGTTTGTCCCTCTGGGAGATCACAGCTTATTCCACTGAATAACCATGTTAAAATTAATACTTTTTTTGCACAGGCTAGAGGTGTGTGTGTGTGTGTGTGTGTGTGTGTGTGTGTGTGTGTGTGTGTGTGTGTGTGTGTGTGTGTGTGTGTGCGTGTGCGTGTGTGTGTGTCTTTGCGCTCCCTATGGCTCTAGCTTTGGACAGGTGTGATCATTAATCATCAGCCGTTCACAGCTGCACTCTTTCTTTCTCCCTCTCTCTCCTCTCCCGCCTCCCGATTCCACAGTTCAAATCTAGATTCAGTTCACATTGTGGGATGGATTCTGTATATAGTGCCAAAGCGTCCCCCCTCCCACTCACCCATTAACCCATTCTCTTGTTTCCTTTCTCTGCGACCTGTCCGTCACGGCTCCGCTGCTTTTCTCAAACACCTCCTGCGGCTCTTCCTGCCTCTTATTTTGCCGTCCGTCCGTCCGTCCTACCTTCATTTCTTCCGTGTGTTTGTCTGGGTCAGTGTGAGAGAGGCTCACAAGGTTGGCATGGCAGCCTGGCACAAGCACACAAGACTCCCTATTACCCCCCCCAGGCGTGCCCCGCGGGAAGGTTGGGAAACCCTTATTTACTGTACATGCTTCCACAGCTCACTCCCTCAGCGAAGCTCCTTTAACGCTCTTTAAAAAAAATAATCTATTTCACTCGTACACTCCTGCTGTTCTTGGAGTAAATCTGGGATCAGTGTTTATCCAACTTTTAAGAGTAACAAAGATGCTCTAAAGAGGGAAAAAATAAGATTAATTTCACTCTCTCCAACTTATAGCACAGTGCAACTTTACACCTCAGACTGACTACAGGTGTTGGGTAGTACTTCTGTATGTGTGGAAAAAGTTGTTAAGCTTCTCTTATTTTACTCCACAGTGAAGTCTGGTGAATTGATTAAGGGATGTTGCTCGAGTCGGTGTTGGTTGGAGCTCAAGACTAGTTTGAAAAGGAGACTACTCTGGAGGTGTGGAGTTAGAAAAGATGGTGGCAACGTCCGGTTCTGATGAGTGAAGCCGATGCGGAACGTAGTCGCCATGTTTTGACAAGAGGGAATAAAGTATGGATTAAATAAAACACCTCTCTGCTTTTATTTTACAATCAGGGGAGTACTTTTTGGGGAGTTATTCATAAATGAACACATGTATACTCTGAGCAGCAATAGGATGTTTTTCTTCTGTGCTGCAGAATAATACTACTCTATTCTAAATATATTGTGTGTTGCTTCAGCTCATGTATCATTCATATAGTTGACTAATTCTAATTTGCGTCGTCACGTCATAATAACGTAATAAATGTTCTTTTATTTAAATCATTTTCATGAGAAAGTCATGACAATGTTTGCAAATTAGAGTAAAAGTTAACGACTCTTATTTTCTAAAATGTAAGTTTTGATAAATGCAGGCCCAGATGTGTTTGGGTCAATGTTTGAAGTAACGTTCCCTAAAATAAGCCTTATCTGAATTAGAAAATCCAGCCTTCACAATAAGACAAAGGTGCTGCAGTGTTCACTGACATTCTGTGAACTTAAAGACCTCAGTTGACTCAGTGTTTGGGTGAAAAGTCTTCACACCGTTAAATTCCTCCCTCTGTCCCACACAAGTGTCGTTCCTCAGCCTTCCTTCCCTCAGTCCCTCACACAGGCCCTCCTTTGGATTCATTGCACAATGATTCTCTCCAGTTTTCTCTTCTTCCTTCCTTCCCACAGTGTGCTCGCACACACGCACACACACACACACACACACACACACACACTAAATAAACAGCAGGAAAAGGTGTGCATTGAACTCCTCTACCTGTTACTGTACGGGTGAATGTTTTTAAAAGGAAGACACAAAACGAACACCATCTTATCTGCTTTCACTGAACCACTCTGAAGCTTTGAGTGATCAAAATCAATGAGGGGTTTTTCCATGTACTTTACACACACACA
>NW_022280054.1:11946362-11953568 GCF_004355925.1 Anarrhichthys ocellatus | reverse complement strand
GTGTGTGTGTGTGTGTGTGTGTGTGTGTGTGTGTGTGTGTGTGTGTGAGAGATATCGGCTCTCCAGTCCCGTTCTTCTATATTTTAGGCTCTTGTTCCACCATTTGTGATCCCCACTATGGCTTTGCCTGATTTGTGTGTAGTTGGCATGGAACCACACGCAATGCCACACAAGAAAGCAAACACACACACACTCTTGTCTTTTCCAAGAGGTCCCACATTACCTTTGTACTACTGTATCCCTTTAGTTATTTCTGTGTGTGTGTGTTTCAGCAGAAAGAAATAGTAGCATTAAAGTGAAAATGTAATTTTCCTCGCTTCTTGTGTAAGGAAATATAAAAAGAAAACAGTGCAGTACTGTAGCTATCCATATTTATCTATGAATAAAAGAGAATACAAAAAAGAGTCGTTAATGTAAAGGGATCGAGATCATGTCCATATATTGTATGATAAGGCGTTAGTATAAAATTGAACAAGATGATGTTCATATTTCGTACGATAAATTAACTTAAGTTAACATGTCGTTAAGATAAAAATGATTAATCTTGTTGATAATTCACATAAGTAGATACAAATATCCATATGTACATTTATCGTACGATAAGTCGTAACGTAAAATTGATCGAGATAATTTGTACGATAAATGATTGATCATGTCCATATATCTTATGATAAGTCGATAACAGCGACGGGCCTGTTTGTCCCTTAACCATATCCAGCTGAGCTCTGTGATTGGCTCCCGGAGACAGTCAGGACCTTCGTGTGTATAGTGTTTCTCTGTCCTCTTTTCCTTAGCTTGTGTTCTCTCTCTGGACTGTTCCTATCAATAAAACATGGCTTCATTTTCTTATCGCCTGCTGTTGTTGTATTCTCATCCTTGTGCCGAGCTCAGAATCGGAAACTATGTTGTGTGTGAAATTCATGACCTTAGTCCTGGTGTACGGTACTTGAAAAGGATTTTACGATCCCCCCAAGTGTTGAGAAAATTCTATGACTTGCGAGTTTGTGAAACCTTTGCAAAAGCATCATAGTAAAGTTAGAAACACGGTTGTTTCTTTAAGTTCCTGAAAATGTCCCAAGTCCAAGAGCTTCATTATAGTCACTCGTTATCTCCTGGGTCATCTATCGGTCTATATGTCCATAAATGTACACGTTGAATATATTCAGTTGCTATCTCAAACTGGTGAGAAGTTCCTCCCTCCTCCAGCCTACCCTTTCAAGAACTTCTGCAAGACTCCATTGCATAACCAAACCAGGTCAAGGACACAGGTGGTACTTATCTCCCACCTTTATCTCGCCTGTTATTTAAGTCATTAAACAAGGTCACTCCACATTTGAGGCTTATTTATGGTTCTCGTCTTGGCAAAAACTGTCACTTGTTAATTGCAGATTTGTCAGTTAGTCATTGACCTGTGTTGCTCCTTCCATGTTACATATTTAAAGTGGAATTCTTGTCTCATGGCCTTGTAACAAGGAACATTTTTATGCATCTTGCTTCATAGTCCCTCCTGGGACTTCCAGCGACTGGTGCCCTTCATATCGATGCTGAATATTACTCATCACCCCCTTGCCCGCTCGCCTTTTGCCCCGGCGGCCGGGACAATGAGTGCGGGACAACCCGTTCATCTGGGATCAATTAACCCAGGCAGGCATGCTCAGCTGAACACCCTTTTCTGACTGAGCTCAACATAATGATAGGCTTTCAAGCAGTAATGCCTTTGTTCTGGATGGGTCAGTTTTGTTTTCTTCCTTTTGCTCAGATGCGAGTTCGACGGGGTTGCATCTGAGAAGGTCTATTTCTGCCCTCTTGTTTTCGGGTCTTTTTGAGTTTCCTTTGCATTTGAAGTCCTCCTTACTTAATTAAGACTTAGGGTTGGCGATCATGAATGCGGCGAAGAATGCCATGCAGAATGGCATCTTGGGTAAAACGGTGGTTGGCATTTGATGTCGGAAACCCCAAATCGCTCCCCAAATGCTTCCCTTCTTGATTTTTCCTCTGGTTCCCACAGTTTGTGTTCATTCCTTTCCTACTCCCACATTGGACTTGGAATTGTCGAGGTATTTTGAGGCTCGTCCGCAAATTCATCCTTTCTACCGAGCAGGGTTTGGTATGGAGGAATGGGTTCTGATTGGAACCAGATTCATCAAGTGTTTGGATTCTCTTCTCAGCTTTTTGATCTCGCTTGTCTATTCCTTAAAGTAAAGTTTGCTCCAACTGTGTTTTGGTTCTACGGGTCACAGACGTTTTGTACACCTGCCTTGTGTTGAGCTAGTCTCAAAAGTACGGCTGAACTTTGCACAAAGGCACCGATGATTGAGCAGAATGCAATCGTTGCATGAAATAACTTCATGCACGGGTGGAAGTCTGTCTAAGACGAGGATTTCATGCGGAATTGAATGTCACAAATTGGAAACAGGATTCAGTGAGAACCAGAATTGATGAGCACAATCCATAATATCTAAACTTTATCCAATACTGGGAATGGCCGCTGCTGACTCCAGCATTTTAAACTCAAGAGTTTTGTGCCAACTCATAACTCCCTGACAGACGCTGGGACAACCCTCCTTCCTTTGCTCGCTTGCCCCGTTCCGGAAAAGTCCATCATCTCTTTCCTGGTTCGGTTAAGCCCCCTGTTCCAAGCAGAGATCCTTTGATAAGCCTGAGTCAGTGGGGATCTTTTTTAACCGCTCTGCAGAGGTGAACACTCGGGTCAAGTGCTCATCTTAGAACGGCCCCTTATGTGGGGTTTTTTTTCTACACAAAGACAGAAATTTTTCATGAATGAACTTTCATAAAGAACGTTGGAGGCACATCGCTCACTTCTGATAAGCAGAAATCAACATTTTCACAATAAGAGACGAACTGAAGCGCTTGTATGATGCAGAACGACAAAGCATTTCAAGCTCAGCGGTCGGCTTCACGCAGCCTTTTTATGGCCAACGTGTGAAAGGCAGATGGTCACTTACTTTGCTTTCTAATATAAAATCTTGTCAGCCCAACTATGTTGCAGTAATCATAAGCATTCTCTAATGCTAACATGAGGCGAACACATCCCGTGTGATCTGTAAAGGCCCTGGTAAGCTTCAAATAAACAAGGTCGTACCAAGTGTTGTCTGAAGGCAGAAGTTTGGCCTAAAGCCTGCTGTCACAGAGAGGGGAGGGGTCGGGGGATGGAGAATGACTTGTGGAAAGACATTCATGTTGATTCATTGAATTATACACACAGTAAGAGACAGAAGTAGTTTAAAGAACGAAAATAGCCCTACATGGCCAATGAAAATGAATATTCCACTAATAATCCCGTTTACATGCAGCCGTGCAGATTCCAATTAACATTTAATGACCCCATGCCGCATCCTCACCACCGGGGCCAGTGAATCTCATGTTGACGCAATTCTCGACTGTTTGGCGGGTCGATGCCCTAACGTAAAAGTTGCCCCGCAGGATCCGCTTGTGCCGTTTTGCATCAAGTTTCTTTGCATCAAGTTTTCCATCAGGGGCTGACTAGTTGGACCGTGTGAACTCAGCCTCCCTCTTTCATTTCTATCAACCACCCTCTTGAAAAGGTCTGCGTTGAGATATTTGCGCTCATCCAAAAACCTGTTTATATCCGACTTCTTCCTAATGTTTAAAAGTAGGTTTGTTTCTCCTTCCGACCAGAAATGCAGGCTTTTCTTTTTGGACATCTCTACTTCAGATCTGCAAACTTTTGCCTAGTTGGTTTGTGTACAACAGAGCTGGTCGTAAACGGGAAAGAGGCAGTGTGTCTTAAAAGCCCCAATTGAGATGCATGTTCTTAATGAGCTGTATATGGCCAAAGAATGCTCCTAAACCCCGAATAATACCGGCATATCCCACATGTTTTAATCGGAAATATTGTTATATTCTGAAGAATAGTGGAATATGAGTATGCGTAGTTAATGTTAGCATTTAATAAAGTCACCATGTCAGAGCTGAAACCAGACTGCTGGGCTTTTATTGACCCTAATGTCACAATTGGCAAAAAAGAACGAATACCAAGCATGTGTGATACGGACCGTACTTGCACAACACAGGGTTGCGTTGCTCTCAAAAAACGTCAGCAGTCGACCTTTTCACAGCATGGCTGCGACGAGGCCTCGTCAAACATGTGTTCTGACAGTTTGACTTGTACCCATCCCTTCTGTGAATTAATACCCGACCTTTACTCGGGTAAATGTCCTAAATCCTCTGTTCTGACTGACAGTCCTGCAAATGAAAAACCTGTACCGCCGTCAGTCAACCTGCTGCGAACGTTGACCCCAATAAAACAGCAGTGAACTATGAGATTTATGGTTTCCACAAACTGTTTTTACGCGTGTGTGTTGGGCTAAAAATAGCCAGCAGTCCTCTTGTTTGTGTGCATGGCATCACTCACGGTTTAATCAAAACACTTGTCCATAGGGGCCACGGTCCAACTAAAGTATATGCCTGCTTCCAGCGTTTTTATCCTGACACGCACAGGAAAGTCGGTGACCCTGGACATGTGATTATTGAAACGGAAACAGCGGTGTACCTTTTTGCTTTGCTGTGTAAACACAACCATGCCGGGCTTTAAGTAAAAAGAAGAGCACCATTGTTGTGACATGGACATCGTACATGACAAGGTCATAGCCCAACCCCATTCATAGAGGGTCAAAGTCTCCGTTTATACCATGCAGCTTAGTACTGATTATCTCAGCTATTTTTAGATTTTGTCTTAGTTCTGAGGTCAGAAGTCCACACAAGTATTAGTCACATTTAGGCAACTTCTTCTCGGTTTGTCGTCCTTTTTTTAGTCGTCAAAAACAAAGAAAAGTTATTTACCTTGAATACATAGAACCAAGCACCAAGCATTCTATGAATCCTTCCATTTTCAGAGTTAAAGATTCAATGTTTTATTTTTAAGTCCTTTTTGTCGTTAACGATATTATACGATCAGTTTTTGTTTGAAGTCTGCTTATCTCGTCAACGTCTTGTGTTCGTCATAGAAGTAAAGCTGCTCACTAGTTTCTTCAACACAATTTGCTCACAATCGTCGTTATTCATTACATGCTAACATGCTAACAGTCAAAACTGAAGTAACGTTCTCAAAACTCTTCACACAGAAACAGAAGTTTGTTGACCAAACTCTGCATTTTGTGTAAATACAATATTAAAAAAAACAAAAAAAAAAAACGATTCATTCAATGATCACATTTTCCAAAGATCCATGAACTCTGTTCTAGTTCGTACTCCACCAACCGCAAACCACTTTATATTTGCAGCACATTTTTCAATTGTCAACACACACGGTTTTCAAAACCGAATGATGGTAAATGTCATGCATTTCTGCAGTTTCTGTATTGAAATAAAATTAACTAATAATCGTTCCACAGCTGATTAAAACCTCAGCTGAAAGCCTACCCAGGGTTCCTGTTGTTAGTCTCGTTACCAAACGGACGGCTTTACAATGATTTAGTTTGAAAACATGAATCAAGGAGGACAGGTTGGTCGGGACAGACGAGTGGAAGGGAGAGAGACTGTGTGGAGGACAAAAGAGAGGAAGACCAAGAGCGGTGGTCTCTGATGAGATAAGAGACACAATGATTGAGCTTGTTGTAAACCACGGACTCCTTTTGAGAGAAGTGGAATTTCAGGAATTTTGTCTTTTGTTTCAAGTAAATCACTATATGAAAAGATATAGAAAAAATAAAGGATACTGTTGCAAATTAATGCATTTCGGATTAATTATTGTTACGTCTACTTTAGTACAGTCATTAAAGTAAAAAGGTGTTATTCCTCTTCTATAGTGAAATACTGATGTATGTGAAACTCGGGTGACAAACTCCGGTTCTGCAGAGTGAAGCCGATGCGTAAGTTTGTTAAAACCTGCATTCTCTCTAGTGTCCACCAGGGGGCGACTCCTCTGATTGTATAGAAGTCTATGAGAAAATGACTCTAAAGAAAAGATTTGGAAGCTTGTGCGTCATAAGATTTATAAATGAGAAAACATCGTCGCTGAGACGTGTAAGTGCAGCTAAAACATTACTGCCTATTCTTCTCCCCGTGTCCCCTTCAGCTGCACCACAGGGTCACGGCTGTAATCTAGTTCAGATATACTGTTTTTAGAAATGTGTCTGCAGACAAAGGAGGTGCAGAACAGTGTGAGCTGAAACAGACCCTCAGGCTGCAGGAGGCTCTGCGGTTACTTGGTTGTTTTTAATACTAATAGCCAACTTTTGGGCATCAGCAAATTCAAAATCAGCCTCGCTGACCCCGATTGACCCGGTGAGGCGGGTTTGCTGTCTCGTTAAAGGCAACCAAGAGGAAATCGGTATCGCCCCCCCACCTTTCCTGTCCACCACCCAGGAGCATCATGGGAAACGGGGGAGCCGGTGTCTGGGCAGCGTACAAAACTTCCTGTCTCATGTATCGCTGACTTGACGTATTTTTGTGTGTGTGTGTGTGTGTGTGTGTGTGTGTGTGTGTTTTAAGAATATGTATGTTTGTGAGAATTGGGGTTGTTATGTCACAGTTAAGTGTGTGTGTGTGTGTGTGTGTGCGTTTGTGTGTGTTTCTTTTTCAATTTATTCTCTTACTGACCTCTGACCTTTAGGATTGTCCAGAAGTCCTCCCAGGCGGCAACCTCCGGTTCTGCCGAGTGAAGTCGGTGCAGAAGTGTCTTCAAGCTGCATTCTCTCTAGTGTCCACCAGGGGGCGACTCCTCTGGTTGTATAGAAGTCTATGAGAAAATGACTCTACTTCTCTCTTGATTTATTACCTCAGTAAACATTGTAAACATGAGTTTATGGTCTCAATCTCTAGTTTCAAGTCTTCTTCAATACAGCATGATGTTCATTTAGTACATTATGGTCCATTTAGAGTCAAACAGACCATAAAGCAGGGGATGCTTTAGGGCGGGGCTACAAGGTGATTGACAGGTCTCTACCAGAGATGCGGTGTCTCTACGTCACTCCTCCACAGTCCAAATATGGTCACTTCCTGTTCATTGGTTGCAAAAAAACAAGATGGTGACTGCAAAATTGCCAAACTCAAAGCTTCGAAACATCCACAAACCAACGGGTGACGTCATGATGACTATGTCCACTTCTTATATAAAGTGTATTTGATTAGAGAAGAAGCTGCAGAACCAGTGATATGTTTGATGCACTTTTTGGAAGTGTGTGTGTGTGTGTGTGTGTGTGTGTGTGTGTGTGTGTGTGTGTG
>NW_022280054.1:11937507-11946352 GCF_004355925.1 Anarrhichthys ocellatus | reverse complement strand
GTGTGTGTGTGTGTGTGTGTGTGTGTGTGTGTGTGTGTGTGTGTGTGTGTGTGTGTGTGTGTGTGTGTGTGTGTGTGTGTGTGTTCATCGAGTACTCGTGCTAACGACGCTCACTGTTTCTGCTCTCCAGATGTATGGGCGCTACACCCAGGAGCTCGGGGTGTACGCCAAAGAGGAGGCGGCTCGGCTGAGGGAGAGCGGGCAGCGGCGATCGGTCAGCGAGCGGAGCCGGGCCCTGGACCTGCTGGAGTACGACAAGGGGCGCTGTGCCAAGTGTCGCAGTAAGTTTCACCACCAACACTCAGCGGACAAACGTTCTAAGAGATTCCCTTTGAATCGGGGAACTGTCGGGGAAATCCCCCTGATCACGCACGATGTCGTCATGTTAACTTCCCTAATGTTCCCGTACTTTGACTGAATGAATCCGGGTCCGATTGCCTCAACTAAGGCGTTGTTACAGACCTGGATGTCATCAGAAGATGATCAGAAGACTCATTAACCCTTCGTCTTATGAACAGAAGGCAGTCTCATCATTTATTAAAGAAATAACCAAATATTGCTCATCTGGTGCGGCTGAGATTATTTTAGTGCTTTAATTAAATCTCTTTATTATTCATGATTATGCTCAAATAAAGCCACGTGAACCCTTCGCGGTTGGTTATGAACCATAAATTGAAATGCCTCGAATCTGCAGGATTAAACTTTTTCCAGACAGTTTGTGTTTTAATAAATGAAGAATTTTGGGTCATATTTTCACCTTCTGATCAGAAACGTTATGCGTATGCGTAGACACATTGCTGTGTAACAGCCCCTCACACACACTCTGAACTCAGTACCTCAGCACTAGACTCTCACCACACCTCTCTGTATGTGGCAACAACACCTGTGGAGCGGGTGGAGCGGCTGGAGCTGGCCTCAGTTTCAAAGGAAACGTTGCATGAACAAGCTTTTTCTGCCTTTCAGTTTAGAACAGAGCGTCATCACATTATCTCCAGTATCATCAAATGGTTTCTTAAAAGTTTCTTTACATCCAACCAGACGTAATGAGGTGGTCCGCGGTGCTTAAAAGGTCGAGGAACACGGTTTCACTGAAGCTTTTGTACGCAGGTTCTAATGTCACTGAACATCACGTGTACTGCACCGGTCCACTGATTGGACAGATGCTCGGGACGATTTCCCTGGAGCCCCTCTGATGGGACCAAATGACTCGCACCATAGCTACAGTGGTAGCTTTAAAGGATTAGATGGTACACCATATAAAATACATAGTAACGGTATACCCTCCATATAGCAGCCTGAACCACCTGAAGCATCGCTGCCCAGAAACATGAATTGAAATGTAATTCCGGAGGCTGGTCTCAAACAGCGCTCTGTCTTCGGGAGCGTTGATCGTGTCGGGCAGTCAGACGGAGAAGAAGAAGAAATGCTGCATCGCTGAACAATTGTCACAACAAACACTCTGTGAATGAATGCCAGCGTTTAGGTGCACGGGTGGATCCATGTGAACTCCCCCCCCCCCCACCTTTCTCTCTGCACTGTTGGTGGTGATGATAATAATTGCGTGTGTGTGTGTGAGGCAGACGATAATGAGATTAGATTGTGTAGAGGACACACAGCAGGATAAAAACTATAAAACACAAGTAGAGTGCGTGTGTGTGTGGGGGTGGGTCCGTCCGTCCGTCCGTCCCCCGGTTGGGACTAAAAGTCTACTGTCACACTTTTCTCTTTTCCCTGTTTTTAACTCTATAATTATTGTGAGAGAAGAGAGCAAATGTAAACGGTGAGCACCTTGTTGTTTTCTTTGAAAGGGGAAGTGCAGAGAGTTTACACGTGGAACTCTGTTTCCCGGGTGTTGAGAACCTGTGTGAAGGCCTTTAATGGCCTCATGTGATGTCACGTGAGTCATAAGACGACGAGTCAAAATAATGGAAAAAAGAAAACATTTGGAGGTGTGGAGATAGAAAGAAGTGACCTCACCAGTTCGCCTTCCCCTCATTTCTGCTAGAGATGTGAGTTGCATTGTGGGTAACGTAGGCACCAGGATGCATGGAATACAAAAAGAGAATATCTCTGATTCTGCTAAATCAATTTTCATATAGATCTATATATTTTTAAACCGTCCATCAGTGGTGTGACAGTGTTCTAGGAGTGTGATGCTGAATATGTGGAGTACACAAAGAACATCAGCATCAAACAAGAGTGAAGCTAAAGAACAAGAATAGAACCCCCGCAATCTGGACCGCTGCAAAGATTTGTCATCACAAGGACATACGTGACTTTAGCACATTTACCCCGAGACGGATCGGATTAATTTTTCATAAAAGTCTTAACTTAGCAACATTTATGAAGGTACAAGCAGTGAAATAATATCTATTTGTGGCGTCTGAAATGCAACATCTGCCTACCAAAGGGCTGCAAATTGGTGTTGAGAACATCTCTAAGTGTTTGGAAAACTGTCATATTTGCCCTTTGACCCCGTGGGTACAGTTTTGCTCACCTGGCCTTTCCCCCTGCAACAGATTCAAGTCACTGCTGAAGTGCCGTTGAGCACGTTTGTCACATTTCTCCCTATGCAGCTGCCCGTTCTGTGTAAACGGAGCGCCCTCTGTTGGCGAGAAGTGCGTATTGCACCCAGCTCTGATGGACACTAGTTAGTCCTAAATGCTGTGTGTGTGTGTGTGTGTGTGTGTGTGTGTGTGTGTGTGTCCTCTACTCTCATCTCAGTGATGAGCTCTGCTGTTGTTTCACTGGCAGCTGATGAGTCAGCTTCCCATCCTCCTCTTCCTCATCCTCCCTCTTTGTGAGCATCAGGACACCAAAAACCGTGAAGAATTGAATAGATTTGTCCCTCAGCAGGTTTCAAGCAGAGGAGATTTGATCTGGATTGCACTGCGGCCACACACACACACACACACACACACACACACACACACACACTTTCATTCAAACACACACACGGAGTGGAGTAAAGGCGTAAAACAAGAGGCGACTGGCTGAAAATATATGTAAATACAAAGCGACACACACACACACTCTTCTTCATTGCTGCTGAGGGTTATGACTGCAGCTGCTGCTCCTTTCTCACTTATACACACCCACTCTCGATCGCACAGTATTCGCCTGCTTAGATCCGCACAATCCCTCTTTATTATTCGCTCACACAGATACTGTTTTGTTATTTTATACTCTTGCACACACACACACACACACACACTTTGCTTTGGTGTTTAATGATGCTGAATTGTGCAGCCGGCAGCAGAATCTCTCCAGCCTATGTCATCGGCACTCTCTGGCCCTGAAGGAGCTGTCATGCTTTCAGGTGTGTGTGTGTGTGTGTGTGTGTGTGTGTGTGTGTGTGTGTGTGTGTGTGTGTGTGTGTGTGTGTGTGTGTGTGTGTGTGTGTGTGTGTGTGTGTGCGCGTTGATTGTTTGCCGTTACGACTCCTCCAACAGTCCCAGCAGCTCCAGGCGTTGTGCACGGGGAAATTGAATGACAGCTTGAACAACAGGTAGCGTCTCCATTATTGTGGCCCGAAATGTGTCACAGACGGAAAGTGTTTCAGTCGCAAGATGCTGCTGGCAGTTCACTGTACTGTAGAGCCTGTTCAAAAAAATATATGTACATGTATATATATGAGATAACAGTCATGTAGGTGCATTGAAAAGCTCTTTCCACATCAAAACTTGTCACACACAGTAGCAAAAACTGTAATTCTGTATGTTTGAAGTTTTTAAGAACGTTGGATGAAAGGACATCAGAAAAAATAAACTTTAAGCAAGAGTGGCAGTATTAGCTCAGTGAGAGTAAAGTTTTTAATCGTGCTTTGTCTTATTTTGAAAGACAAGAATCAAGGGCAGGACTTCTTCAGTCCGATGGATGAATGTAGTTCTGCCACTTCACTTGTTCGTACTGTGTTCTTTGTAAAGTAGGACTTTACTGGCTATAACCTTCTGTTCCCTCATCTACCTCCGAGGTCTCTGACGTGTCTGCAGCTTGAACACTGCAGTGCTGGAGCCCCCCCCAAAAAAAAAAAACACCTTTAAGAATGTATTCATTTAATTTTTTAGCTTTTAACTGGTGACTCTTAAAGCTGGATCGGTTCTGCCCCTACAGCGATATACTGCTCATCTATCATTCCCCTACGAGGCAGAGCCCAGTCGTGCTTCATCAGCCGGGGCACCTTTGACCTTTCCCTCTGTGGAAAAGCTGAGTGGACTTTTTTTTTTTTTTTTTTTTGGTAAGGAACTGTACATTTGAGTCAGAATCTCCTTAGTCCTGAATCACCATTTAAACACAGACATTTATGGTGTTCTAGTAATCCTGAAGGTAATTCCAATAAATTGCTTTACCTTCAGTTCTCTACCTGCAGTTACTGTGTCAGCTGCTGCACCGTTTGGACTGAATTCAGAAAGTTTCTCCTGGTCTCATAATATATTAATTATAGTGTTAATTAGAAAATAGTTTATTTGTTTTAAGTGAAATATATTCTGAGTTTGGTTAAGAACAGGCGGCAACCTCCAGTTCTGAAAAGCGAAAGTTCCTTAAACCTGCATTCTCTCTAATGTCCACCAGGGGGCGACTCCTCTGGTTGTATAGAAGTCTATGAGAAAATGACTCTACTTCTCTCTTGATTTATTACCTCAGTAAACATTGTAAACATGAGTTTATGGTCTCAATCTCTAGTTTCAAGTCTTCTTCAATACAGCATGATGTTCATTTAGTACATTATGGTCCATTTAGAGTCAAACAGACCATAAAGCAGGGGATGCTTTAGGGGCGGGGCTACACGGTGATTGACAGGTCTCTACCAGAGACGTCTACATCACTCCTCTGTTGTCTTAAAATGGTGCAAAAAGGGGAAGGCCATAATCCAAGATGGCGACCGCCAAAATGCTGAACTTTTAGGCTTCATAACATCAGTCCACAGACCAAAGGGTGACATCACGATGACTACGCCCACTTGTTATACACAGTCTATGCTTCAGAGTTAAAGGTTAACCTCCAACAAGCAATCATTCCTCCAATTGGGAACACTTTGACTAATTAGATCTCATGATAGGTGTGTTGGTAAAACACATGTAAACAGAGCACATAGAGTAATCACACCAAGTACAAAGTCCCCAAATCTGTCTAAGATTATGTTAATCCTACTGTAACTGATTTAAAGTGATTGTTCAACTGACTTGTTCATGTTCTCCAGGTTTGTGATCTGATAAATTGTATGGAGGTGATTAATTAGCCAATAAAAGATAGATCATATAATCTCAACAAGCAATCTGAAGGATACAAATACCAGAGAAGACAGAATGCTCCACTCCATGTTCTTTAAAAGTCATGTGAGGTGCATTTCTGTTCATACGGGACTCCCTGCTGTGACTAGCCGTGTTGAAAGAGCATTTTATTTGCGTTGGCATCTACAATGTTGCCTCTTTCACCAGAACAGACGAACGGTGCGAGTGACCAGTTGACATTGCTATTTGTAGAGCTCTCCGTACTGCTGCTAAAAATATCCAAAATTTAAGAAGAGTTGCCAACTGTTTTCAGTGGTGAATATGTCCACTCTTCAGGGGACACTTTGATCGCAGAAACGTCAGATGGGTGGATTGCTGGGACCTGCTGGGTCGGATCAACTGTCACTGGAAGAAGCAGTCAGAGCTTTAACTAAATTAAAAGTACCAGTGGTATTAGTCGGTAGTAGTTTTGTGAGAGACGGGCCACAGATTAAATATTGTTGTGTTGGACATATAAATAGTTTTGTATGTAAAACCTTGATCTGCAAAGTAACAACTGTCAAATAAATAGCATAAAGTAGCATAACATTGATATACTCAAGTAGAGTTCAAAGTACTGAAGTAAATGACTTAAATAAATGTACTATAGTCCCATTCCACCACTGCCGGTCTTTCGTACATTAAATAGTTTGTTCTGTCCACTCGGTGTCCCGTTAGTGTAAAAGTTGTACCACATAATTATCCATTTTGAATCTGGTTCACAGAGGAAACACTTTAGTGAATCCCGTTTATACATCAGGGTTTGATAGGCTGCAGATGCAGGGAGCAAAACATTCTGTCCTCATAAGAGAAAATGTCTGTTCACGCCCACCATGCCTCCGTTTGAGAGCCGTGAACTGGAGAACAAGTGGCACGAGAATGAACATGCGGTGTTTTCACTGACGGTTGGCTGATCAGCCACCCAGCACTGTCCTGTTGTTGCGTCATCTGGCCAGCAGGGAGCAGCGTTGAGCTTCACAGCAGCACATTCAGAAGGAAAGAGGACCTCAATGAGGGAGTGTGATCCTCGCGGTCCTCTCTTCGTGTGTGTGTGTGTGTGTGTGTGTGTGTGTGCTTGTGCTCAGGTGTGTAATCTCGAGGCCGTCAGGGAGAATCTTCTCAGCCTCCGTCAGCCTGCCTGTTCACGGTGCATCAATTTGACACAAATGTATTCTTCATAATCCATTTTTTCTTTTTTGCCATTTCACATTCAATCTAAATTTTCGGCAGCGTGAGCTTAACTCTAATATCATCTTCTTGTGTAGCCACCAAACTAATTTCATTCTATTTGATAATGGCAGGCGAGGTGATTGAATTTGCCGCGGATGTTATTGTGCGTTAAAGGTTGATGGCGAAAAAAAGACACTGCGTGTGATTTGAGGATGACCGTTTCCAATTGAGTCCGCGCACCAGACGGAGTTAAAAAGGCAAAGATTACACAAGTGTGTGTGTGTGCGCGCAGTGCAACGAATTCTGTTAAAGGAGCTCAGCCATGAGAATGGACATAAAAAATTCAGCTGACAAGAGGAACTTGAACACATACACACACACAGTGCAGCGGTGGAAGGTAACTCAAAGTGATGCACCAATTCAAATCCCAGTCGAGCTTTATTCCTCCACAGATGTGACTTAGTGATCTGATGGGATTTGCCAAAGCAAATTTACATCAACCCACATTTGCTCTTTTCCTCTCCTCTTTTTCTTCTTCCCGTTTCTTTCTTTTGCCTTTTCTCTCAGTTTGATTTAAGATTTATTGTTTTCTGTTAATTTGTCTAAAAAGACTAAAAGTAAAAGATCATGTCCTCGTTGTGTAACAAAGGAGAAACATTTAGATAATGACATATCTATTTTTATCTCTCCATCTCCTCTCTCTCGCTTTCTTTGTCTCTGTTGCTGCGAGGAGAAGTGTGTGTGTGTGTGTGTGTGTGTGTGTGTGTGTGTGTGTGTGTGTGATGGGGGGGGGGGGTCACCTCTAGCTTTTGTAACCGTGTATGTGTGTAGAAACAGTCAAGGCTTCAAGCTGCTGTCATTCAGTCTGCTGATGTCACAGGCTCCCACATGGACATACACACACACACACACACACACACACACACACACACACACACACACACACACACACACACACTGTAAGCAGTTGTGTCCATGAGGTGATGAGATACACACATCTGTCTCTTCTGTTTCCCTCACTCAGTTCAACTACACCGCTATGTCATTTAATTGGTTCCAGGACACACACACACACACACGCACACGCACACACAGAGAGCGTTTCGCTTCAACAGGTGTGATGTCAGCAGGAGCTCAGCATGGCACCACATGTTGCCATGGTGACCGGCGGGCGCCTAGCGACCAACAGTTGCTCACATGCTCTCGTCTTCTTTATCTTTCATTTCCTTTAGCTTTCCTTGTCTCCTCTCCTCTATTTTCCCCTCCTCATCTTTCCTCTTTCCTCCCCTGCTTCATTGTCTTTTCTCCTCCCATCTTCCTCCTTCGTCTGTGTTCTACCGCTCACCCGTCCAAGGCTCGTGTAGGAGAAGCTGGATTCAAAATGTCAGAGCAGAGAAGCAACCGATGGCAGGTCCAGGTGGAGACATCTGTCACGGGACACACACACACACACGCACATGTATGTACACACACACACACGCATGCTCGTTAACCAATGACACCAACCGTGTTGCCAATTTGGTGACATGCATGTGGTGCAGCTCCACCCCCCCCCCCCCCCCCCTTTGGACCTTTTTGTTGCATCGTTTCCTGTCGTCTGCCCAAAGAGGAACAAAACGTCCAAATAGATGCTTCAGGTGTCACTTCTTTGGGACACATTCATGAAGTAACTCCATGGCAACATTGCCTACAGTTTCAAAACTTGAAGTGATAAATCCACTTATGCGCCACCCACTGAGGTTCTAAGGAGATGTCTCTCTGCTGCTTCTTTTATGTTTCCCACCTGTGGCTTGAAACATTTCAAGTTTTCTAAATTACAGCTTTGATCGAGGAGAAATGTGCCGGAGTCTGAGTGATTGGATTCTACATTATGACACACTTAACGTCAGCGTGGACCGCATTTACCAGATCAACAAGTGCAGCGCAACCGACATCCCCGCATTCTCACACACACACACACACACACACACACACACACACACACACACTCACTCCTGCTCTTTGAATATATATACGTGAGCCGTGTGTGTTTCCGTGTATGTTGGACACCACACTGACGCACTGTGTGGGGTGTTCAGACGTCTTTCACATGTAGCCAAGTCCAGGAAGCAACACAACTGACTCTCTCACACACACACACGCACACACACACTGTTAAACTGTTGCATGCGTGATTGCCGGTGTGTGTGTGTCTGAGAGAGAGAGAGAGAGAGAGAGAGGGTGAAATTTCACTTTAATATATCAAGTAACCAAGGAGACCTGGGCCACTGATCAATATTTGATTCAGTGCCACTCGAGCAGACTGTGTGTGTGTGTGTGTTACTTTTACAACAGAGGTTGTGGCGCTGGTCCAATATGGAGAGGGAGAGAGAGAGGGAGAGAGAGAGGGAGAGAGAGGGGGAGAG
>NW_022280054.1:11934981-11937407 GCF_004355925.1 Anarrhichthys ocellatus | reverse complement strand
GAGAGAGAGAGAGAGAGAGAGAGAGAGAGAGAGAGAGAGAGAGGGAGGCGTTCATTGAGTTTGTCATCTCCGGGAAAGCCAGTTGAGCCAAGATGGCCCCCATAACGGCAATAAAATGGTGACATCATATTTAATATGCATGCACCTGTCCTAAGGTGCCAGAAGTCTAAATTAGGGTTCCTGTAGGGTTTTTTTTTTTTTTCCGACAGCCAGAATGCTAACATTAGCAAAAAGAGACGTTCAATTCAGCAAAGGCACAACACACACACACACACACACCGGTTATCTTTTAAAATATTATTTTTATATGAAAGCAGATTTACGTCTTAATTAACTGCAGTTTGAGGAGACTTTGTCCACAGAGGTGCTCCGCTGTTATAAATCAATACGCAGTGCTGCGGCTGCCGCGCAGGCCAAAGCTTTTATTAATGCCGTCATTAATTTTTAGATGTTTGGCGTCGCGGTGTCTTCTACAGCCGGCTCCTCTCGCTGTGAAATCGATGGTTATTACACACAGAAGGCCAAATAAGTCGCCGTCCAACTTTCTTGGTTACTTTGCAGCTTTTACTTATATTTTATTTATTTCTGTGTTTTCGATCTCGCTCGATCTTTTCTTCTCTTCTCTCATTCTTCCTTCCCTTCTTCTCCACTTCTACTTTCTTCCTCTTGTTTTCCAATATGTCCTCCTTTCATTTCTCTTTCCTCTCTCAAAAAACTTTCTTCTCCTTTTGCGTCATCCCTCATCTCCTCACTTTTTATCTTACCTTTTTTTCCTACTCTCCCCCCAATCTCCCATTCTGTCCCCCTGTTTCCTCTCCACTCTTTCTTTCCACTGCAGCTCTCTTCACTTCCCTCTCCATCTTCAATCCATCACCTCCTCCTTCACCCCGTCTCCTCCTCTCTGCCGGGTATAATCCCTCCCTCTCCATCCATCTGAGCCCCGCGTTCTGAGTTATTGCTCTCTGATCATCCGTGAGCCCAGAGAACACACACACACACACACACACACACATATTGTTCTCCATACTTTACAAGTGTGTATCCCGACCTGGATGAGATCACAAAACTTTCTTTTTTCTTCTTCATCTTCTTTGGGAGAAATAAATGTCTGTTTTCAAACTTTTGGAGACGGATCACCGCCATGACTTTCTGATTCTATCAATATGTTTGATGTGCAGGTAAATCTCATGTGTTTGTCAGCTGATGTGATGGATGTGATGCTGTTTGACTGATGGCGTTTAATGCACTGATCAATACCACACTGGCAGCCTGAAATGACTCTCATTGGAGTTATCAATTCATCACCCAACCACCGATGATTCAGAGGACAAGTTTACCGTTTTGTGATCCTTTAAAAATGGTTTGATGAATATTTTTAACCCTGAAGAATGTGCTGAATACTGAAATATATTTTGGCATAAAGTTGTATAGTTGACCAGACTTCCCTGAGCCCTCCTTTAGTTACTGTTGCTTCACAAAACAAGTCTTTGATTTCACACAGAAGTAAACAAAACCAGTTCTCTACATTCAACTGCAGCTAGCTGGCTAGCCACTGAAGCTAACGGTAGCTCCATGAGTGGGACTGAAAACACCAGCTGACTGTTTAATGTTTCCAGACCGACTCGTTTCCAAAAGGGAGCTCAGTTTTAAACATGCACTCGGTGGCTACATGCATGATGGGTTAAATCAGTCGTTATTATTAATCTTCCTTTATGTCCTCTCCTCCCTCTGTTTCCTTTATTTCCATCTTATTTCCTACCTCCTTATCTCCCACCCTCCTCCTCTCCTCCTTCGTCTCATTCACCACTCCTGTGCATCCTCCATCACTCCTTCGTCCGTCCTCCCCTCTCTCCTCCGCTGCTCGTTTCTTCGCCGTGCTGCTGAGTTTGCGCGGCGCTGACATCAATCACAAACTAATAATGTTGTGTAGGAAACAGTGGGTAAAGAGAGAGATATTTCTTTTCTTTGAAGGATTGTGTAGGAAAATACAACAAACTGTGTATCCATAAAATGACCCCACACACTGCTGCTGTTTAACGATGTCATGTGGTCTATTTGTCCTCCAGGGTCAGGGTACCCGTACGCTCTGCCAGCTCCAGCCCAGGACTTTCTCTCCGGTAAACAAGCAAAAAGCAAAACGTCTATCATTCCCAGTCTGCCCCCCCCCCCTTCAACTACCAGCTACCCCCTCAGTCCTCACACTCAACCGCGCCGTACAGCTAATACCACCGCATTGCTCTCCCATCATTAATCTCTGATACGTGCTCAGTAACTGTGTTGAGTCGCTTCAGAGAAGTTTCCCTTCACTTCGTGACGTATTAACGCCGGCCGTCGGTTCAAAGCTTGCACGCTTGGTCTCTGCAGAGTCCAACTGTGTGTGTGTGTGTGTGTGTGTGTGTGTGTGTGTGTGTGTGTGTGTGTGTGTG
>NW_022280054.1:11933780-11934971 GCF_004355925.1 Anarrhichthys ocellatus | reverse complement strand
GGAGGAAAATTAAAAGCAAAAATCTGATGATCCTGCAGTTTGCAAAGAGGAGCCTGCAAACACCCCCCTCTCTCACACACTCACTCACTCACTCTACTTGTGGCTTCATATTAATCAACAGCCAACATGACAAATACCTCTTGTGTGCACATTATTCCCATTCCGCTCTGTGTGCCTCCACGCCAGAAAGAAAAGACTAACTCTCCCAGCCCGGCCTTATTGCAGCTCGCCCCGAGCCCTAATGGGAAGTAATAAAGGTGTGTGTGTGTGTGTGTGTGTGTGTGTGTGTGTGTGCGAGATAGGGGGAGATGAATGGTTCTGATTAGGCAGTGCAAGCTGCGGACAAGCCTGATGATCAATGTCTCTTCTTTTCTGCTGCTTAAAAACAGATGAATGTGCCATTGCTACACACACACACACACACACACACACACACACTAACTGCACACAGTTGATGAAATAACCTAACATGCATGTGTGTGTGTCTGCAACTTTTAATACTTTTTGGTCCTTCAAAGATTGATGGTGTGTTTGCATCATTTCACCGCTTCCATATGTATGTATGCACACACACACACACACAGAGCTGCCGACCTTATATGTACAATGCATACGTGTGTGTGTTGCTGTCAGTTTAAATAATTGCAAATGGGAAATGCTCTGAAATTGGTTACGCCACGGTATGAAAGTGTAAATTGAAGCACTCGTGTGTCTGCAGAGCACTGCGGAACGGAAGTGCTGACTCGGCAACAGCAGAGATGGGTGGGGAGGGGGGGACCTGGACAGTTGAAAACAAGAAAGAGAGAAACGAACGGATGCAGAGCGGAAACGGAAAGATGGCTTGAAGGAGGACTCGATGGGGGGAAGGGAATGAGAGAAAAGGGATAGAGGGGGAGTAAATGGCAGAGGTCTGGGGATTGGACGGATAAAAATCAATTGAGATGGAATGAGGGAGGCAGATGAAAGGGAGGAGCAGTGCGGAGAGTCGGCAGCAGGTCCCTTTGGCTCTCGGTTCACCGGGCTTTCATCCAGGAAATGAAACGACTTACCTCTCCCCCGTGTGATCGGGCTAAAAACACACACACACACTTGCGTTGATGGACTCTCACTGTCATCATCAGTGCCACCATCTGCCTTCCTTGACTGTGTGTGTGTGTGTGTGTGTGTGTGTGTGTGTGTGTGTGTGTGTGT
>NW_022280054.1:11932617-11933770 GCF_004355925.1 Anarrhichthys ocellatus | reverse complement strand
GCGCTGCCACTGGAGAAATCATCCCTGCAGACTCAGTGTGTCGGTGTTTGACTGCTGCTTAACTGAGGATCGTTAAAACAGAAGCATCATAATCATTCAACATTGGGTTCCTCCGCTCCTAATGCCAAACAAGCACACGTCGGCTCGTAGAAGTTTGTTTTAGACATGAATTATTCATGTTGCATGTTAGAACTTGCGTGAGCTCTTCCTTCTAGTTTGGAGAAAACAAAACATTTTATTGCAAAACTTTGCACAGTAAGCTAAACCTGATGCAGGAAAAGGGGATGCGGTAGTTTTGAGTATCAGCAGCAGATGATTCATGAACTGAACTTCGGGAAGTAAAAGATGTCACCACACACAGCATTTAAGCACCAAAGATAAAAGATAAATCATGAGGAATGTCATCTGACCTCAGACCTTAGCCTCAGATGTTCAGCAAGTTCTGACCCAAAACAAAAAGCTCATTTGCGTCTTGGTAAAACCAGGCGGCAGCCTCTGGTTCTGAAGAGTGAAGCCAATGCTGAAGGGTCTTAGAACCTGCATTCCCTCTAGTGTCCACCAGGGGGCGACTCCTCTGGTTGTATAGAAGTCTATGAGAAAATGACTCTACTTCTCTCTTGATTTATTACCTCAGTAAACATTGTAAACATGAGTTTATGGTCTCAATCTCTAGTTTCAAGTCTTCTTCACTACAGCATGATGTTTATTTAGTACATTATGGTCCATTTAGAGTCAAACAGCCCATAAAGCAGGGGATGCTTTAGGGCGGGGCTTCCTGTGATTGACAGGTTGCTACCCTATCCTATTTGGTCGTCCAAGATGGCGATGGCCAAAATGCCAAAACTCAGGACTTCATAACATCAGTCCACAAACCAATGAGTGACATATCGATGACTTCGCCCACTTCTCATACACACTCTATGGGTAAAAAGCCGAGCTGGCAACATGTCTAACAA
Organism: Anarrhichthys ocellatus; assembly: GCF_004355925.1. Taxonomy (NCBI): domain Eukaryota; kingdom Metazoa; phylum Chordata; class Actinopteri; order Perciformes; family Anarhichadidae; genus Anarrhichthys; species Anarrhichthys ocellatus. The sequence goes on along the minus strand of NW_022280054.1, from coordinate 11,932,814 downwards.
CTCCACCTAATGCCGTGTCTCTGCTTTTAAATGCAGAAAAACACCCCAGCTGCCCGTGAGGGTTTTGTTGTTTACCCCCTTAAGAAACATTAAACATACATGACGCACTATTTGGAATCGATTGTAGAGGCTGCTTTTACATAATCACTCTGGTGTGTGTGTGTGTGTGTGTGTGTGTGTGTGTGTGTGTGTGTGTG
>NW_022280054.1:11931117-11932517 GCF_004355925.1 Anarrhichthys ocellatus | reverse complement strand
GTGTGTGTGTGTGTGTGTGTGTGTGTGTGTGTGTGTGTGTGTGTGTGTGTGTGTGTGTGTGTGTGTGTGTGTGTGTGTGTGTGTGTGTGTGTGTGTGTGTGTGTGTGTGTGTGTGTGTGTGTGTGTGTGTGTGTGTGTGTGTGTGTGTGTGTGTGTGTGTGTGTGTGTGTGTGTGTGTGTGTGTGTGTGTGTTGCACCATTCCACCTCATTAAGCAGACATTGTACTGCAGCCATAAGACGGCCGTCAACACCGTCGTTTCGCCGACGAGCTAACGCAGTGATTGAGTGGGAGACGAGGCGCTCTGCCCGGTCGCCCGGGACCGATGCCGTACGTGCATTTACATAAACATCGCCCCCTTTTACATCTCATTAGCATAGACGACACATTAACATGAAGGAGGGAGCGGAGGAGAGATGGATTAACAAATGGGGCAGCAAGAGGGAGATGCTACAGTTGTAGTGGAGATGTTTGGCACCAGAGGAAACATTCACAGACGCTTTGCTGGTTTTATTACTCCGACAACATTTCTTTTCTGTCTTCAGGGGCCAATTTGTCTTTGTTAGTTTTTTACCCTTTCTCTTCCTCCACTTAACTCCGTTCTCTCTCCTGTGCTGCATTTTCATTTTATCTGCAGCTGCGGCTCGTTTCCCGAATCAATTCAGTTCAGTGGAATCTGTTGATTCACTCCGGCAGAGGTAAAGAGGTGAATCCATGCCGGGCTTTGGAGTCCACATTAACGCCCTCATTGGCTGCGTTGGCCGACTGCAAAACATCCTGATAATGCTGAACTTTGAGGGAAGTTATCCTCCACTTCTAGACAAACATGTGCCGGCAAAGAAACTGCTCACCAAACATCTTTACAAACATTACAAAGATAGACATTTATAGCACTCTGTTAATAGTCTATAGAGATGGTTTGGATTATTAAGTTGGAACTGATGATTATGATTCCTTGTTAAAAGTTTAATATATGTTGTAGAGCATCTATGAACATTATTTACATAGATAGTTGATACTGTCAAAGGTGAATAGTTGATTTCTGGTCCATCTTTAAATACTGAAGACATTGATATATTGAATTACCAGAAAACGCGCTTTTACCCTTTACAGTCTTACAGCCAGTGATTTGAATAATTGGGTTTTATGTGGGAGCGGTTGCAGGGAATCTGTGCCGTTAGTGATTTTCCTCAAAAGTGTGTGTGTGTGTGTGTGTGTGTGTGTGTGCAAATGTCCATTACCAGGTCTTTTCTTACTAGAGGTTTCAGGCTAGTGTGTAGGGATATCATTTCTGTGTGTGTGTGTGTGTGTGTGTGTGTGTGTGTGTGTGTGTGTGTGTGTGTGTGTGTGTGTGTGTGTGTGTGTGTGTGTGTGTGTGTGTGTGTGTGTGTGTGTGTGTGT
>NW_022280054.1:11910159-11931107 GCF_004355925.1 Anarrhichthys ocellatus | reverse complement strand
TGTGTGTGTGTGTGTGTGTGTGTGTGTGTGTGTGTGTGTGTGTGTGTACACAGTACCGCTGTGGCGCTACGCTGGCTTCCTCCGCAGTAATGGTTAGCTCTGGCTGCTATCAGTTAGCACTCTGTATGATACCAACATGGAGTCTACAACCTGCTGTGTGTGAACAGGAGCTTATTATCATTTTCAGATAAACAAAAACCCAGAAGGTAGTTCAGCGACACCCGATGTTTTTTTATTAATTCCTGAATCTTTAAAGATTGAAGATTAAAAAAATAAATTGTGTTTGCTGCAGATTTGAACCCCCGAGCAGTTTCAGGGCGTTTCTCACTCCTGTCACATTTGTCTCTCTGTGGCCGTGTTTCTCACTGCAACATTAAAGTGCTGCTCCTCTATGGAGACGGAACATACATGGCTAGAAGTAGAGAGAACTGCAGAATGTCCTATAGTGCAGAATAAGACAGTTGTGACATAAATCATAGAAAAGAAAAGAGTTATCTTTGATATATTTTACAGACAGAAGTTGGAAAACAATGGTGTGTGTGTGTATATATATATATAGACAGACAGACAGACAGACAGACAGTTCCAAGTTTTACTAATAATACTAATTAGTTTTTTACAGGTAGAATAAAATGTTTTTGATGAAGTGTCACCATTTTAAGCTTCTTTTCTTTGGTTGCTCTTTCTGATGGAAAAGATTCAAATCTGACGATTATGACATTTTTGCAGCTTCTGGCTGTGATAAACGTGCAGTTTTGGTGATCGTTTAAAGAAAACATGTTTTTCAATCCCGCCAGTGGGTTTTGGGGCTCAGAGGGTTAAAGATATTTAACCCATTCCTCATGTTGCAATCGCATTTCCTTTCCAGGTTATTTTTGTAAAACACTAGCAGAATATTAGCACGCTATTCTGTATGAAATGTAAGATGTTTGAAAGAAATATAAACTGATAAACTGATTATACGTTTTTAAATTTTTGGTTCACGTACGAATTTAGAAAGAGATATTTAGTTTACGGACACCATCTTTGTTTGGATTTGGAGAAAGAAGCTTAACTCACATTAAAAGAGTAAAGCTTTCCTATAACGTGTCTCACAAGCACCTCGACCTTTACAAAAGTGCAAAACTTGATTTACTGGCAGTATTAAATGTCTATCAGTAGTTTCAGTCCAATAATAGTAGTAAATCCTATTGTCCAAACCAAAATGAACCCACGAGCACAAGCAGCATCCTCTGGAGCTGATAAATGAAGCCGAAGTTGAAGTGCCAACAACTGCAGTTCATCAAATGGCCACTGGAGGCTGGCTCCAGAAGCGAGTCAATCCCCATTGACCTCAATGTTAAAATGGCCGACTTTAGCATAGAAATAAACACGTTCAACTGCTCGGGGATGAATTGTTATACAACGCACCTGTTTCAATGATATTAAGGCTTAAAGTTAGGCATAATTAAGGATGGGCAGCTTTCAGCAACAGGTGGGTGCTGGTCAGAAGCCTTTGGGTGAACTCACTACACTCGTACTGTATACAGTTTACGGTGCTCACTCACCTGCAGGTACTTAATGCCAAGCCAAGGAACGTCATGCACTGTGTATCCAGGGCAGCCTAAATTAGTCTCAGCAGGTATGTGGGCATTAGGCCTCCTGTCGAGGAGAGAGAGAGAGAGAGAGAGAGAGAGAGCAAGCCGGGGGGAGAGAGGATAGAGAAAGGAGTGAGTGGAGGGCAGCAGATAAGGCCTGAGAGGGAGAAGATGAGAGTAAAGTCAGGGGTTGAATGTGATTAGCAGAAGAAGAAGAAGAGCGGAGCGGGAGCGAGGGGGGATTGGATTAGGGGGGGAGGGATGAAAGGGGTGAGTGGTGCAGAGGGTGAGTCAGAAGGTGAATGAGAGTGATTGGGAACTAGCATGCTGCTTATTGCATGATGAAGAATACATTCAGCAACCTGTGTGTGTTGCAGAAAAAGCTATGAAGAGACAACTAAATTACATCTCCAAAAAAGACAAAAACAAACACACAATGTTTAGAAGCACAACAAAAAAAAGAAGTCATGTCTGCACACATGCATGCTCTCACACACACACACACACACTAACACTCATTTACATTGACTTGTGTCTGGATGACAGAAGGGGTCCAACAACGCAGACGGGCCCGTGGGTGAGATCACACACACACACTTGCTGGAACACAATCTAAATATACACATGCACGAAGCCTGTTTCTTTCTCAGACTTGTCACATATCTGTCTGTGGAGAAAGCAAAGGCGAATCAGCGTGTGCGTGTGTGTGTGTGTGTGTGTGTGTGTGTTAGACAGCTCATGGGGGTGTTGATTGGGGGGAATGTGTGCACGTAAGTGTATCTGCATTTATTTTTCCTTTCCATCCCGGCAGGTGTCAGTCTCGCCTCCACTTTGCAGATGTAAAATGTCATCCTCCTCTCCCTTATCTGTGAGCTCTCATCAGTTCCTGTCCAGCAGCGTGTAGTCGGAGTGTGAATCTGTAAACCAGCGAATGCTTTCATATCTGGGGTCACAGTGTTATTGTGATGAGAGCGCGTCTCTAATGAGAACGACCACAAACATTATCCCTGCACCATCTCATCTGTAGCGCTTCATTAACTCTCCGTCATTCAGCGTTTGGAGGATATTCCTGCTTCCTCTTTATCTTTCTGCCATCTTCTCCTCTTCTCAGAAACTCATGAAAGTCCTCCTGTGTTTCCCTCTCGCAGCTGAGAGGCTTCATGAATAACTTTATTGTTACCGGGATCTTGTCTTAACTGTAAGGGCACATTCCAAGAAGTTCTAAAAGTTTTCTTCAAATTTAGATGCTAGAAAGTTTTATAAAAATGGCCTCTGGTCTGTTTTAGACATGAAGCAATAGGAGATAACGTTAAGTCATATGGACCTACATGTAACTCATTTATTTAACCCTCTGAACCCCAAAGCACTTTAGTCAAAGGTTCACAGAACTTTCAATGAGACACGTCGAATAAAGTGTTTTTCATGAAATATCACAATTTTAAGCTTCGAGAGGAAACTGTGGTGTGAACGAGAGGCGTTATGATATGTATGGGCACATCCTAATGAGCCAACCATGGAACTCGTGTTTTGTTCCAGCAATTAGTCACAATTAGTAGCTGTGTGTGTGTGTGTGTGTGTGTGTGTGTGTGTGTGTGTGTGTGTGTTGCTTTGTAGTGCCTCCTTCTGCTGTGACTTTTACGTGCCGTGCGTTTTAATATGCATTAAGTGTAGTGGATCCGTGTGGTCTGCTTTGTCTTCGGCCTCTCGCACCATTACATCGTGTCGGTGACGTATCCTCTTAACAAAGTGCTGTCATAACTTCTGCTGGACGTAGTTGCTCTGGTAAAAGTTTCAGCATTTGGCTTCTACATCAAAAGTAGCTGGCTTTCCATCCTGGCTTTAATAATTAAATTCCTGGGTAATGCAGTTGTATTGTGTGTTTGTAGTCCCTCATGTTACGTTGTGTCTCTGCAGTCTATACGGTTCGCTGTCAGAAGTTCCTGATCTCGCGGGTCGGGGAGGACTGGATCTTCCTCATCCTACTGGGACTCTTCATGGCCCTGGTCAGCTGGGTGGTGGACTTCTGCATCGCCATCTGTCTACAAGGTGAGGGAGGCAGGGAGGGGGGGAGGGATTGGAATTTGTACCTATGGTTTGGTACGTAAAGAGAGTTGACGAATGAGCAGCAGGCAAAAGGCAGATGATTCCAGAAGAGGAGGATGAATTATTAGAAATGAGGAGGGAAGGCGGTATTGATGAAATGTGATACATGGACCCAGACAGGGAGGAAGTGATTTAAAGGCTGGAGAATAGGAAAGGGGGAAAAATGCAAAGGTCAACTCTAGAGATGTCACGATACCAGAAACCAACGACGGAGGAACGATTCTCGAGACTCAATTCAAGATCAAAACCAAACAAATCCTGTTTACTTCAACACGCGCTCCTTTATTACCGTTTGCAAACTGTTTTTTGTGAGTTTGTTATTAATGAAAACAAAAAGCTACATTTTAAAATACTACGTTTAAACACATGACGATGTTAAGACTGTGGGCTGAACAGGGTCGTAAACTCGGAAGCTAGAAACATTTTAGGCGTATACATTCATCAGGTCAGTCCATCTCAGGGTCCGGCATCCAGTTCTCTTAATACATCGTTGGCTAACGCTACTAGCTCTCCGCCTGACGATTTCAACACAGATTAGTATTTCACAATGTAGCATTAGCACTCGCTGCGCTGTAGAAAAACTAGCACCGTCAGGTTTTCAGAAGTTTGGCATGGACTTGGTACTGAGGCCTTTAAAGTGATCGTAGTCTCTCCTCTGCAAATGTAAAACCAGGAAAGGATAATGTATAGGCTTACATATGCAAATTACAATTCTGCTCGCATGTACTCACCTACAACGTACAGCTTATACAAAATCTGCATACTTTGTATTCGCTGTATATTTGTGTAACAAACTCTTTAAATCCCCTTCCGGGTCAGGGAGCCTTCAGGTCTGAATGCGTCAGCTGCTTGGACTCAGTTCTACTTTCTTGCAAATGGAGTTTTGTGTAAATCTGTCGGGGCTGTTTTTGACTTACGGCGTCAGTAGAATTAAGAGGGCTGCAGCTCCCTCGGATTTATTTCATTTAGACGGAGAAACTTATGAGCCATCCAACATTTTTTTATTGCCGTGTGTTCTGTAAGTTTAACTCCGGAGACGTCTGAGTAATATTTCAATGCGACGGGACATTCTCCGAATGATCTTGGCCCCAACAGGAGCTCGTAAATAGAGAGCGATCGCATTTAGGATGGGGCCCTCGGGACGTTCACTGGAAATGAGAAAGTTTTTAATGTGTTGCCTATGGTGACTAAGAGAAGTTCTTAAAGGGGTAGAAGAAGGAGTGGTATAAAGTACAAAGGGGCAGAAAGAAGTGTGTGTTTAGAGGAAATGGAGACGATTGGAAGAGGAAGTGAGGGACAAAGGAAGGAATACAGGAAGCGAAGGGATTGAAGACAGAAAGGAGGAGTCAAGGTGGATGGAAGGCGTCTTATGGCATCAACCATTTACCTGCATGGTGGATGCAGCAAACGGAGGGATTTGTGAGTGAGTCAACTCTACGTTCCAGGAAGAGGAAGCTAGGTGTGTGTGTGTGTGTGTGTGTGTGTGTGTGTGTGTGTGTGTGTGTGTTCTCAAGGAGGAGCCAACCTAGTCTTGTCAGTTCCAGTTATGGTGTACAGTTCCTTTTAATTGGATACAGAACATGACTAACCACACACACACACAACTACACACATTTTTCCTGTCTTTAAACGGTTTATATGACGGCTCTCCTGGATGTACATTAATCCGTGCGTGTGTGTTTCTTACTGTGTTTGTGTGTGTGTGTGTGTGTGTGTTTCTTACCGTGTGTGTGTGTGTGTGTGTCCACAGCACAGAAGTGGATGTACGGCGGTCTGGACAGTAACGTGTTCCTGCAGTATCTGGCCTGGGTCACCTACCCCGTGGTCCTCATCACCTTCTCTGCCGGCTTCACACAGATTCTAGCCCCCCAAGCTGTTGGTATGACAACACACACGCACACACACACACACACACAGCATGTACACGCCAGAGATGCCTAAAAAAGAGGCAAAACAATCACATTTAATTAAGTAATGGCAAAAAAAGGTATTGCGTGATTGATCTATGTATAAAATAAGCTTTAGCTCTTTATTACTGTAGATGCACTCAAGAACAACAAAGCTTTCATATTTACAGTACAGAATTCAGATTTGACAACATGCTACCAAAGCCAAACCTAAATGATTTAATAAAATATATTATAGCTTTCTTCCCCAGCCACTGCCCCCCTCTTACTGCAATGAACTCCTCCTAAACATCTGTGGGTGAACCAGTAGCTGCTGCCTCACAGTGTGACACAACACAGTGACACACTGTAAATCCCCTCTGAGCCCCTTCAGGCTCTGCTTCTTCCCCAGGGGGAGAAGTGAGTTCTGCACATAATCACAATGTTTATACTCTTAACATTCAGGTTATGTTAGTGTGGAGTCAGTGCAGCACTCCTTCAGATGCCCCTGAGGTAATATTCTGCTGCAGGTGTAGCGGAGTCTTTACTGTCACTCTCGGTAACGGAGGCTAAAGAGATGGGTGAGGTATCTTCTGCCTTTAGTGAGATCCACCTCAGTACACCACTGTTTAGACCGTGGGGGAGGTGGGGAGGTGGGGAAGTGTCTTCCCCTTCAGCTTACTATGAGAAAGAAGGAATGATACTAAGACACTTGTTGCATTTCATACAACTCATCTCAATAGACGGGCTATACTTTAGCTGATTACACGTGAACATGAAGACTCTTCCTGGCCCGTTAATAATGGCTGCATGCAGTAATGTCGTACATGCAGGCTACAGAATAAAACACAACAAAGCATCCAAAAAATACAATGGATAAATAATAAATGATGGAACTTGGAAACTCACATTCTGGTTGCAGAGTTTACTACAGAAGTGTTTTACTGAGTAGAATGACATACATATTTGACGAGTAATTAATTAATACGTCTGTTTGCAGCATTTCAATTAAGAAAATTAAATTCTGGGGATTTGTTTTTCTGCAAAAAACAAATCTCATTTCCAAACTGAATTAATTATCCAGAGTTTTGAATTGAATCCAAAAAGCTGTGGCAGCCAAATTTGAATGAATCCAGTCGTTCTATTTGCAATGACGTTGTGAAAAATAGTCTGTAGTTCTTTGAAATTAGCTTTCAACCAGATGAGGTTCATCTTACAGGAATAGTTGGACATATTGGTCAAATATGTTCCATGCTGACGTGCTTTCTTGCTGAGAGCTGGATGAGGAGAGGAATGATGTCATCTTTAATGTCTCAGCGCTAAATATGAAGCTACAGTCAGCAGCTGGCGAGCTTAGCATAGCATAAAGACTGGAAACCTCTTTTGTCCAGTAGAGTCTCCAGGAAGTTACTTCTCATGGCCAACAATGAGTCCCAGCCGTAACTTCCCATAACACCTGGAACATGCGTTTCTCACGCTCTGGTCTCTGTACAGAGAAAACAAACAAGATGTTTGGTGTTGCTGAGCTTTAGAGGTGCTGCTTGACAGATCGTGTAACCTTTGGATGGAGTCAGGCTAGCTGTTTCTGCCTGTTTCCAGTCTTTGTGCTAAGCTAAGCTAACAGCTTCTGAGGGTGGCTTCATTTTTTTCACCGTACAGATATGAGAGTGATTTCAATCTTCTCATCTAATCTAAAAGTAATTTGTGTTTCCCAAAACGTTTAACTATTTTCCCTTAAGGCTATGATGTAATTGATACGTATTTGACACGTATTTGTCATCGTTGCTCGATGCGTTGGTGTTTCTCTTTGAGTTGCCGGTCAGCTGTAAGCGCCCGCTGTGCTCCTCTGCAGGTTCAGGTATTCCAGAGATGAAGACCATCCTGAGAGGAGTTGTGCTGAAGGAATACCTCACCTTCAAAACCTTCGTGGCCAAAGTCATCGGCCTCACCTGCGCTCTGGGCAGCGGCATGCCCCTGGGCAAGGAGGTAACACACACACACACACACACACACACACACACACACACACGCACGCACGCACACATCAGCTTTACCTACTCTATGGGGCCCTAAATGCCTTTGTTGTATGTCAGTCCTGTGTGTTGGCAAGCACCTCACAATGCGATGTATCACGATACAATACGATGCGATATATGTCACGATATGATGCAATATGATACAATATATCACAATGCAATGCGATGCGATATGATACATATTGCAATACTTTTTTTAACTTAAAATGTAAAAAATAATGCTAAGACTTGCATCATCAACACATTATATTTATAACTCAACGAACAAATTGCATCAAAACTACTTCAAAAGGTATTTGCATTGCACACACTCGTCATATAAAATATATAAAAATAAAGTTAATATTGTATTCTTATTGTGTCCCTGAACACTTTTTTACTAAAATTTACATGTAGACGCCATAAACATGATATGAAATAAAGTGTTCAGTCCCTATAGCTCGGTCCTTCCCATCTATGTCCCATTCATCCATACAGTGTACGGACGCTTGCTTGTGACACCCTGTTGTGATTTTGGCCAGATTTAAAGGACATTTTAAATCTGTTTAAAATGGGATTTAAAAAAAATTAAAAAATTACCAATACAAGTCAAGGTCATATTAATACACCATCGTCGGATAAAATATTGGGATAATCAGCAATATCGATATGTTGGCACAGTCTTATTGTGTGTGTGTGCATGTAGTCTTGAGCCATCTCACAGAATGGGAAGATGCTGGAACACGATGTGACAAACGCACACAGCACAAGCTGACGACTTCGTCAATCCATCAGTCAATCGGTACATGACTCATCCGACAAGAGACAAAAGACAAGCTGCACAAACGTTTGTTGAGGAAAAACTTGAGGCGAAATGACTCATGTATGCTTTCATGTTTCTGTGTGTGTGTGTGTGTGTGTGTGTGTGTGTGTGTGTGTGTGTGTGTGTGTGTGTTTGCTCCCGACACACACGCACGGTTCCATTACCGAACCATCTCATGATGGCTGACTTTGTGAAGCAAAATCAATTTTCAAACCTTGCCTCAAACTCAAAGTGTTGACCCATATTCACCGGTTATGTTGTTTGCTGACACATTTTCAGTGATTCACAGCATTAAAGAAACATTGCTTGTGATTTGAATCCAGACTGGCACCGAGCTGCCATCCGGGTTTGAACGCCAGCTTACACAACATCCATCCATCCATCCATTTTCCTCCGCTTATCTGGGGTCGGGTCGCGGCGGCAACAGGCCAAGCAGGCTGACCCAGACTTCCCTCTCACCGGCAACATGTTCCAGCTCATTCTGGGGGATCCCGAGGCGTTCCCAGGCCAGCTGGGAGATGTAATCCCTCCAGCATGTCCTGGGTCTTCCCCGGGGTCTCTTCCCAGTTGGACGTGCCTGGAAAACCTCCAGTGGGAGGCGTCCAGGAGGCATCCTAATTAGATGCCCGAACCACCTCAGCTGACTCCTTTCGATGCGAAGGAGTAGCGGCTCGACTCCAAGCTCCCTCCTGATGACCGAGCTCCTTACTCTATCTCTAAGGCTGAGCCCGGCCACCCTACGGAGGAAGCTCATTTCGGCCGCTTGTAACCGCGACCTTATCCTTTCGGTCACGACCCAGAGTTCGTGACCATAGGTGAGGGTAGGAACGTAGACCGAGTGGTAAATTGAGAGCTTTGCCTTCCGGCTCAGCTCCCTCTTCACCAAGACGGTCCGGTGCAGCGCCTGCTTTACTGCTGCAGCTGCACCGATCCGTCTGTCGGATCTCCCGCTCCATCTTACCCTCACTCGTGAACAAGACCCCGAGATACTTGAACTCCTTCGCTTGAGGTAGGCACTCCGTCCCCACCTGGAGGGAGCAATCCACCGGTTTCCGGCAGAGCACCATGGCCTCAGATTTGGAGGTGCTAACTCTCATCCCCGCCGCTTCACACTCTGCTGCAAACCGCCCCAGTGAATGCTGGAGGTCACGATCCGAGGAGGCTAACAGGACCACATCATCTGCAAACAGCAGAGAGGCGATCCCGAGACCCCCGAACCTGACGTTCTCCACCCCCAGGCTGCGCCTAGATATCCTGTCCATGAAAGTCACGAACAGGACCGGAGACAAAGGGCAGCCCTGGCGGAGGCCAACACCCACCGGGAACGTGTCTGACTTATTGCCGAGAATGCGGACACAGCTCCTACTGCAGTTGTACAGAGACCGGATCGCCCGTTGTAATGGGTCCGGCACCCCATACTCCCGCAGCACCCCCCACAAGAACCCCCGAGGGACCCGGTCGAAAGCCTTCTCCAAGTCCACAAAGCACATGTAGACTGGTTGGGCAAACTCCCAGAACCCCTCCAGTAGTCTTGCGAGGGTAAAGAGCTGGTCCACTGTTCCACGGCTGGGACGGAATCTGCACTGCTCCTCTTGAATCTGAGGTTCGAGAAACGGACGGAGCCTCCTTTCCAGCACCCTGGCATAAGCCTTCCCCGGGAGGCTGAGTAGTGTGATACCCCGGTAATTCGAGCACACTCTCCGGTCCCCCTTTTTGAAAATGGGAACCACCACCCCGGTGTGCCAGTCCATGGGCACTGATCCCGACCCCCATGCGACATTGAAGAGGCGTGTCAGCCAGGACAGCCCAACTATGTCCAGCGCTTTCAGCATCTCAGGGCAGATCTCATCCACCCCCGGCGCCTTGCCACCAAGGAGCTTTTTGACTACCTCAGCGGCCTCTGCCAGGGATATGGGTGAGCCTCCCCCTAGATCTTCAGGCGCTGCCTCCTCTGCAGAGGACATGTTGGTCGGGTTTAGGAGTTCCTCAAAGTGCTCTTTCCACCGCCCGACGATGTCCCCTGTCCGGGTCAGCAGTTTGCCCCCCCCCTGCTGAGAACAGCCTGGGGTAAGCCCTGCTTTCCCTTCCTTAGCCGTCGGATGGTTTGCCAGAACCTCCTTGAGGCCAACCGAAAGTCCTTCTCCATGGCCTCCCCGAACTCCTCCCATGCCCGAGTTTTAGCATTCGCGACCACTGCAGCTGCAGCCCTTCTGGCCTGCCGGTACCTGTCAGCTGCTTCGGGAGACGCCTGGGCCAACCAGGCCTTGAAGGTCTCCTTCTTCAGCTTGACGGCTTCCCTCACCTCCGGTGTCCACCACCGGGTTCTCGGGTTGCCGCCACGACAGGCACCGATGACCTTCCGGCCACAGCTCCTAGCGGCCGCGTCCACAATAGAGGCTTTGAACATGGTCCATTCGGATTCCATGTCCCCAACCTCCCTCGGGATGTGAGAGAAGTTCTTCCGGAGGTGGGAGTTAAAGACCTCCCGGACAGGGTCCTCCGCCAGATGTTCCCAGTTCACCCTCACTACACGTTTGGGCTTGCCGGGTCTTTCCAACCGGTTCCCCTGCCATCTGATCCAACTCACCACCAGGTGGTGATCATTTGACAGCTCTGCTCCGACAGCTTACACAACATCCCTCCACTAAATATGAGCATAGAATACCAGCTGTCTGTTGATGTCTCATCAATCATCACAAACCCATTTTTCTTTCTTTTTTTACATGCTATACTATTTCAATCTTTGGCTGAACTTCCGTGGGTTTTCCAGAAACATAGGATAACATGGTTTTATCTGGGCTATAATTCCTCTGTGTCCTCTGTACTCGTACGTGTGTCCTTTCTGTGCATAGCTGTACATGCATGTTTTTTGCATGTACTGTATATGCAGTGAAGAACTTACTTTGTGCGATATCAATACAATCTTACTTGCACACAGAACTGACATGCTACACCAGCTGAACTTCCCAGGGAAGCATAATCCTCCCGGCTCATTCCCATCCCAGCTCCCTACATCCCTGCGGCATGAATTACAAACGATAGCTGGCACACGCTGGAGCCCGTATGCTTCAGGTTCAGCACGAGAAGGACTAAGAGTTGTGCGGCTTTGACTCCTGGTCTAAACCCAAAAGGACTGAGAATACCGTTTTTCTGGAGATTTAAGGAGCTCTAGCCTCGCTATGCAGATGTTGTTTATTGTGTGTGTGTGTGTGTGTGTGTGTGTGTGTGTGTGCGTGTGTGTGTGTGTGCATAATGTAGCGCACATCACAGTTTGTCAGTGTTTTCTTTTTAGCAAAAAAACATTTCCAGGTAAGTATGGCATCTCCCAAAAGACTGCCTATCCTGAAGACATACTGAGAGGAGAATAAGCCTTCTCCACACACACACACACACACACACACGCATCAGGCCCTTTTGGTTTGGATTCAGCCTCTCTCTTCCTCTAACAGGAGCACGATGTGATGCTCTCACTTTTAATCCTGTTGGTTCCTCTCTGAACTTGGTCCCCAGGATGTTAATATTGTCTGCGGTCTTGGTGGTCGGTGGTGTGTTCTTGAAGTCATGCGCTGGTCTTGTGTGACACATAACAAACAGACAGCTTCTTAACTTGTTAACTCGTTTTCTTTTCGTCCTGTCAGGGTCCGTTCGTACACATCGCCAGTCTGTGTGCTGCTCTCCTCAGCAAGTTCATGTCTCTGTTTGGAGGAATTTATGAGGTAAGTCTTCTTCTTTTTATAGTTTTTTACCGTCAGTGCTCTGCCTCAGTTTCTGTTCTGCTCAATTATTCTAATCTGTGTTTTAACGGGTAAACTTAATATAAAGTTATCTATTCTTCATTTATTTCCATATACGCTGTCCTCTTCATACGCCATAAGAAACTTTTTTCAGCGCCATGTTGTCATCATCTCCTTGTCTTCTCCACCGTGCGGTATGTTAAGAGTACGTGATGTGATCCAAGTGGACGCGCTCTTCTGACTCGCCTTCAGTTGTTCCCGTGCGCTCAGAGCAATAAGCTTAACGGACACGAGTCTAGATACTTAGTTTTTTTCTGGTAATATTTTCATCGACGGTTAATAATGTAAAAATATTCAGTCAAAGACATGACAGTACGTTACACATACAAGGGATTTGGCTCTGTGATTGATGCATGACAATAAGCATCATTTGAAAAGAGAAAATATGAAACTTTACATAAAATATGATAAACAAACATTTAAAAGTACATTTTAGATTCCATCTAAAATATGTATGTTATTAAAGTGTCATGTATAGTAGAAGGTGTGTAACTGTAAGTGCACGGCTCTTTGTGGTAAACATTTATAAAGGAAACTGGAAACATATCTTCAGTACTGTAGGGTAAGTGCATTAATCATAAGGAGTTTACATACATATTTAATTTGGCTCAAGTGACTTTTGCATCAATTCTCTAATCATCAAAAATGTATCTGAACAGCAGCCAGTAAAATCTGTTGAGAGAGAGAATGATGAAGAGGAGTGAGGTCGAGTGTTTGAAGGAGAGAGAGAGAGAAAGTGCTGAGGATGAGAGATGATGACAGCAGCAGAGAGAAGAACAGAGAGAATAACTGGGAATGAAGACGAGTGTAAAGTGAACAGTTCAGGACTGCAGCCGGATGCTTCTTTAGTTTTGACTCTTTTACTCGGCATGAGCTTCATCACCTGACTGAAGGCTTTTGTTTTTTAGTTATAATTGTTCAGCTAACAAGTGTGACATTAGCTGTGCACACATTTCTATCTTCTCTTATTTAATCTCTTGAAGTAAATATTTTTTCAGTATGTTATTTCTCAGCAATTTAGATCTTCAGGGAGGAAAAGATGCAGAAGTGGAAAAAAGAATATACAGCGATTTTCTTCTCCGTCGTCTCCCGCTTCTTCTCCTTCTCCTCCTCCCTCTCTTTTCCTTCTTCTCCTTCTTCTCCGTCTCGGATCAGAGTCCGGGAGCTGTGAAAGGGAGGCAGAGAGGAAGTCTTGACTCCTCGTCTCCCTCTCTCTTCTCTTGAGCGACTCTCTTGAGGGATGGAATGTTGGGAAGAGTCGGAGGGTTTGAAGTCTCCGCGCTGCATCCGCAACGTGTCCTCGATCCACAGGACCAAAGTGTTCTGTAGATCAGCTGCATGAGAGTGAAACAGTCTCTGAGTGGACGCCTGCACATTCAGCCGACATGCGATTGGCATTAATGTGCAGCTACAGCAGCCTCCACTCTTCTGCAGGGCTTTGGTCCCTTTCAGCCATAGGTGCATTAATGAGGTCCAACAGTGGTGTTGTGTGATGGGACTCGGCTTGCAGTCTGTATTTCCAGCTCCATATGTTCTGCTCCGTGCTGTCTAGACCGTCACATGTTGTTGATCATTTAAACGGACTTAAGGGGCCAACGTCCAAATCCTGAAACGCTGCCCCAGAGAGCACGTAAACGTTTTTGGCCTTGTGTTATAATTTGTCGGAGTTACTCTGTGGAATGAGCACATTTTAACATAAAAAGAGCAGAGAAGGAAATGTTATAAACCAGCAGATGTCTTATTAAATAATACATAAAACGATGTTTAATAGAATCACATGTTTTGTTACGAAGCTGAGCAAAGTATCAGGAGATCAAACAAACACAAAGTAGCATTTTATAGAGTTGGAAAAGGAAATTAATTTTGAATCCTCAACTTTAATCTAAAAGGGAAAACTGTCTCATAAGCAGGCATGCATAGAGCACACTGGACATGAAGCATAATAAAGCACATAAAACATATTATTTTGTAGACAAAAGTAACCGCATTACATAAAATCAGCAGTTAAAGCGTCATCGCGATCCAGAGGCCTTAAACTCACAATGTTTCTATGAAGCACTCATCAGCTGACAGATGAGCATCAACAGTTTAAGGCGTTTCTCACCCTGTGTGAGGCGACTTCTTTACTTTCTGCAATAATCCACAAAGCCGATGGAAGAATCCCGTCGGTGTGACGCTAACTTCTGAGTTTGGCCAACAGAAACACTCCTTCAGCGCTCTGTCACATTCTGTCCCTCCATCTCCTCCATTCTATTTTACTGCCAGTCTACCGTTTCATCTTTTCTAATCATCATCATCATGATCCACAGTGTCTCCCTCTGTTACCCCCCCCCCCCCCAGTGGTGTGCTGCATTTTATTGCATATTAATGCCGAGAGTGTGGAAGTGTCCCCCTGCAGCAGTATCTGGTCTCCAGAGCTTGAAGTGCACGATGCTGATGTGTCCTGTGGGCGGTTAAGAAGCAGCTCTTTGTTTCAGCGTCCATGTTTCAATAGCTTGTTGAACTTCAATAGAAACAGAACGAAGAGTCGTCCAACACACGTGGAGAACGCCGTCGTTTGATCGAATGATTTTGATCAGTTCTGTGAAGTGTTTTCACTTTGGTGATTAAATTGTATAAAATATAATAAAATCAGATTGATATTTGTTCCATCTCTCAAAGATAGTATTGGTAGTAGCTTAACTCTGTCTGTTACTCCCACGCTTCCTGAAGGAGCCCAGTCTTGTAAATATTAAGGTAATTCAATCACTCAATTACCCAGCATGCCCCACAGTCGATGTCCCATCTCCGTCCTCTGGCTCAGTCTTGTCAAATTGTTTCATGCTGCAAAAAGAGTTCAACCGAAGCTTCATATTTGTTCTAGTCTCTGTGTGTCCAGACCAAGTTTTTATCCCCTTTTTACCAAACATCCATCCCGACACAGCTGGTGTCTTTGGAAACCTTTTGGCATCTTCTCTAGAATTTAAAATGAAGCATGTGGAATTTAACAATGTCGTACAAACGTTTACAGTCAGAGCACCAATTCGCTCGTATTTAAATAAAACAAAAATCAAGAGTTTTTCTTATTAGCTTTGCTTGTGATGCTCAGAGCTTCAAGCTTTGTTAAATGTTAAATCCTCTCTTTGTACTTCTGGCTGATATTTGAAGGAATGAGACGATCCCACAAATGAGGCCAAACGGGTAAAGCTTCATAAAGCTTCAAGCTGAAGGCCGATGATCCAATCTCATTAAGCACACATCCGAGTTCACCAAGTAGAAAGAAGAAATTCACAACGAGTTCATGGTTTCAGGACGTTTGCTGAATCTGAAGCTGTTGAAGTGCTCTTGCATGTGTCTTCATGTTCGGCTGCACATGCTTTTGT
Source organism: Anarrhichthys ocellatus (assembly GCF_004355925.1). Taxonomy (NCBI): domain Eukaryota; kingdom Metazoa; phylum Chordata; class Actinopteri; order Perciformes; family Anarhichadidae; genus Anarrhichthys; species Anarrhichthys ocellatus. Next base: position 11,915,547 of record NW_022280054.1, on the reverse strand, counting down.
AATTGTGAAATATTCCAGCCTGCTGTCATTCTTATTTATGTTTTTTATATTCACTCCCAACATGTTTTGCAGTGTCGGCTGTATTTGCTACATGTCCATAGACCGCCTCTTTGTGTGTGTGTGTGTGTGTGTGTGTGCGTGCGTGCGTGTGTGCGTGCGTGCGTGCGTGCGTGCGTGCGTGTGTGCGCGTCACTCTTCTTTATCCTGCCGTGCTGCTTGAAGGAAGCCGGTCTCGTAGGAATGAAGCTGAGTAAGATCAGGCTTTCCCCCTCAAAAAGAAAAACTCTATTTCCCAGGATGCACCGTGGTCCTCTGCAGTCCTTTATTTCTTACTGCGTGTTCCACTGTGATGGGACCTCATTGTTACTCCCTTATAGAGAGAGGTGTGGATGCTCTTGGGTTGAACTGTGCAGTTGGAGATGTTTTGAAGCATGAAACACTTTTTTTAACGTCTTTGCTCCATCAGCTTGGTGAATGTGATCACATTGCTTCGCTGTGAACTTGTCTGTAATTTAAAGAGATTGTCAGTTGTTTGTTCAACGTATTATATTTAAGTTTTGATCTGCGCTCCGAATCTACATTTTATGTGTTCCAGCTCGTAGCTGAGATGGATGAATGCTCTTTATTCATCCTACTTTTTTAAATGATTATATTACAGCAGCAGGTTATCCTCATATTGCACTGCAACAGAAAATACACACTAACACTAGAGATATCTGTCTATAGAACTCACCATATGAAGAATACAATTAAATACAAAAAGCAGCTAGAAGATCTAAACGTAGGATAACATACTATATTATATATACAGTAGGTTAGACATAAGCGTGCCGATGTGTTGCACTGTAAACAACCTGATGAGGTGGAGTGAGAGCAGGTTTCATGTATTGTTGAGCGGCTCACAGACGGACTGAACTGTGACCGCACATCCGTGTTTCTTCCGTTTGTTTCAGAACGAGTCGAGAAACATCGAGATGCTGGCGGCGGCCTGCGCTGTGGGAGTGGGCTGCTGCTTTGCCGCTCCCATAGGAGGTGAGTTTGTGCAGAAAACTATATAGTACATAATGTGAACTGTACATCCTGTGACATACAATAACACAGAGTGAGCTTTATGTCACTCGGTGGGGGGATGTCTCCGTCTGCACATGTAATACCGTCCCGTGCTGCATTTAGGGCCTCAGTACAAACTAGTGCAGATCTCACAGCACACGTTTGTGTGAGCGTTTTATTTATTTATAGGCAAACAGGTTTTTCTTTTACAGCTCAGCTGTGGAGTACATAATGGTCCAAACTGTGACCAGTCCATGTTAACGTGTGATTGGTGTGCCATATGTTTGTGTGTGTTCCAGGTGTGTTGTTCAGTATTGAAGTAACGTCCACGTTCTTCGCGGTGAGAAACTACTGGAGAGGCTTCTTCGCTGCTACCTTCAGTGCCTTCATCTTCAGAGTGCTGGCTGTGTGGAACAGAGACGAAGGTAAAGCAGACTCAAGTGCTCAAAGTACCGTAGATGGAAGTATGGAGGAATGATTTCAAATACCTTTACCATTCACCATTATAAAGGTCCATCAAACTGCCACGGTTTGGGTGAAACTCACACATCTTAATGAAGAAAGAAAATTGCTTCTGTTGCATGATTCGTCAAAATGTCTCCTGTGAAAATGGCCTGTTGATCAGCAGAAGGACAAAGACCTGTTGGCTGTGGTCAGACCAGGCAGCAACCTCCGGCTCTGTAAAGTGAAGCCAAAGCTTCAAGTGTTAAAGCTGCATTCTCTCTAGTGTCCACCAGGGGGCGACTCCTCTTGTTGTATAGAAGTCTATGAGAAAATGACTCTACTTCTCTCTTGATTTATTACCTCAGTAAACATTGTAAACATGAGTTTATGGTCTCAGTCTCTAGTTTCAAGTCTTCTTCAATACAGCATGATGTTCATTTAGTACATTATGGTCCATTTATAGTCAAACAGACCATAAAGCAGGGGATGCTTTAGGTTCTCTTTCCTAACTCCAGCTTCATCTCATCTTTCCCCAGAGACCATCACAGCCCTGTTTAAAACCCGCTTCCGGCTAGACTTCCCCTTTGACCTCCAGGAGCTTCCCGCCTTCGCCGTCATTGGGTGAGTCTTGACAGGCGATTGGTTCATTTTTGTTGATTTCACAAATGCGTACATGTGGCAGGGCTCGAAACACCATGTGCATGTGCACCGTGAGTGCACGTGAACTATGAGCTTTGCAAGTGGTTTTCAGCACTACATGCACCAGGTGCTCGTGACTTGGAGACACCCTCCCGTGGCACACAGTGAAAAAAAGAAACGTATTACTGATTATTAAAAGAGGAGACGAACAAACAAGACAGAGCAGCACAGTGCTGTTACCTAACCACGACTCGCATTACAGCAATCATTTATTACACATCGTATATTAAATTAGTCTGGTTTTATATGTGATGTCAACAAGGAAGTTCTAATCGGATAGATAAGTTTCACATGATATAAACTCTGATATATTAAATACATAAATGTTCTTCTTCAGAGGTTTGCTGACATGATCAGTGTAACCCTGTTCAGGATCACTCTGACTATGACCATGTACAATGTATTTCATTTACAGTCAAAGTTGATTTAGTGTTTAATTTAATTTAGTTATTTCTTTAAATTAAAGGGAAATTCAGCTGAAATGACACTATTACACGTTGACGGATTCCTCGTATTTGAACTGTCGTACAAATGAAAAGGTAGCAGCAGATCCACCGTGTTGGAAGGACACCGAATGCTGCAGTGAAAAATACAGAATTCAATGTTAGGACATGCACCAGTGCATGTACACAGAATAAGACGTATTTCCAAACCCACATATAGGAACGGTTTGGGAATATATTTGTTTCAAAACAAAAATACAGAAAATGAAAGTGGGCCATCAATTCAAAACTATCAATAGTTATTAATTGATGAGCCCTTCATAATTAACCCGTCAGTAGAAAGTTTGAAAGCACGCACAAGTTCAAATCAAGTGTTGTTGTTTTCCGGTACCCCGTCCACCGTGACGGCAGCACATCCGTTCAGGTATTATTCAGGAGCTGCGCTCACCGTCAGCCTGTGAAGGCGTCACCTCGGGGGGGCCGACGTGGATAATGCAGCCGCAACAGTTGCTAACGCGCCCAGGGATGTCTTATTTCATCCCCACTGAGCCTGAAGGAGACCTGGGGGGGGCTCCTGGAAAGTAAGCTGGTGGACCCTCTCGTGCGTGTTTGTGTGTGAGTGTGTGTGTGTGTCATTTGTCCAGAGGGTGTTAACAGCCACTGCTGCATCAGTGACTTGCACACTTAACGCTGCCTCCAGAGAAGGCAGCAGAGTGCTTAGCCCCGAGTCTTACACCGTGTGTGTGTGTGTCGGTGCATCCGTGTGGTTTCCATCTCTCTCTCCCCCCCCCTGCCGCCGTGGCTGTCAAGCGTGGAAAGTCGGTCAGTGTCTCAGGAAACTAGGCCAGAGAGAGTTAGTTCTGTGCTTCATGCTGCCAAGGGCACGCTATTCTACTTCCTGTTAGAAGTGAGGGGAACTCTTTCTACGACACACACGTCTATAATGCTAGTGTAGTATAATTATAAATATATATGTATATGTATGTATGTATGTGTGTGTGTGTGTGTGTGTGTGTGTATATATATATATATATATATATATATATATAGCATTATAATCTAATAGATTCATTTTCACTTAAAGCAAACGAGGACCTCTCAGAGTAACTTATGGCCTCAATCTTCTGACTTGTGTTAAATATTGTCGTAGGTTTCAGGTTTAAAGAAAGCGATGAACTTAAAGGTGCCCGTTGAGTTGTCTTGTAAACAAACAAAGCTTTGTGAACGTTCAGTGTTTTCTCACCAGAATACATGGTGTGTGTCCTCGAGGTCTGACAAAGGTGTCGAACAGCTTTCCTTCCTCCTAAATCCTTTCTAACGTGTTCACATCCATGTTCACAACAACCTTGCTCTTCCTGGCACGACATCACCTCGATCAGGGGAGTAGTGTCAACGCGTCGGCAGCGGTGTGAAGCTGATCAGAGCAGCAGGACTCAGAGTTCACATCCTGATGCTTGGAGCTCAAACACAGTCACAGTTTATACACAATGTTTTCCTCATGTTGAATTTTTAATGTGGAGATATCGGCCATTTTATCTGACCAGAGAACTGTCTGCTGTTTACATTCCTGATGATGCAAAGCCAAAGGATGCACTGCAGGACTGTCCTCCTGTTGTTGTGTCACAATGACAACACATGATCCTTGAATCCCTTGACTTGGGGAAATAAAGACACAGACTCCCCTCATCATCCTGTTCATAATTTATTCAAAGGTATTTGAGGGGATTAATAATGCAGTAAGATAAATTCATAAGCATTAGGTTGTCTGAGTCTATTCTTTCTCTCCCTCCCTCGCTCCTCTTCCTCCCCTCTTCCTGTCACAAAGAGGACTCCTACTGGGCTCCTAAATGCAGGCTTATGTAAACCTCTTCCTCTGCTTTGACTCCCCCACACATCCCCATTCGGCTGCGTGTTCTCTCTCGCTCTCTCTCCCTTTTGCTGTAATTCTCTCTTCATTTTTCATCTCTAGTTGTTTCTCCTTTCTGTTGTTTCATCTCCTGCATCCGGAGCGCATCCCTCCCACACCTTCCTAGAGACTTTCCTCCCTTCCATTCACATGAGAGAGAGAGATGATGTCATTGATGCTTTGGTTTGTTTAAGCCTGGACTTGTTTATTATTATTGACATATTGTGTGTGTGTGTGTGTGTGTGTGTGTGTGTGTGTGTGTGTGTGTGTCCTCTGCAGCATTGCCAGTGGTTTCGGTGGGGCTTTGTTTGTCTACCTGAACCGACTGATTGTCCAGTTCATCAGGAAACAGAAGGCCATCAACAGATTCCTCATGAAGAAGTAAGTGGAAAGTAACCGTTCGATGACTCTACTTTAAGTATAGTTTGGTTTTGAGGGACTTTTTTACTCCACTACATAAACTATAGCTACTTTTCAAGTTTTTATTTTTATTTTTCATGCAAATGCATAAGATACGGTTTGATTTCTTGTTCTCTCCTTTTCTCAGGCGTCTGCTGTATCCAGCGCTGGTCACTTTGCTCGTCTCCACACTAACATTCCCACCTGGCTTTGGACAGTTTATGGCTGGAAAGGTACGTTCTGCACCCCCACTCAGCACAAAGCTTCATTTTTTAAAACAGCCATGAACGGCAAATCCAATATGTGGAAGTGAGGCTGTAGACCTGATACTATATCCTATCTAGCCTGCAGCCAATCACAGTGTCGCACATCTCAATTTAACTTGGTGTGTTTTCACTGAGCACCTCTAAGCATGATTTCTATATTCACTATATTTCTATATTCACT
>NW_022280054.1:11906153-11910149 GCF_004355925.1 Anarrhichthys ocellatus | reverse complement strand
ATTTCTATATTCACTGCATGCTGTTGTGGTTTGGGTCCTTTCACTGCTTCACAGAGCAGCTGTGTCATCGACGCGTTTAAGATCATTATGTTGTTTCATAACGGCCTGATTAAAGTTCACGTCTATCCTGTGCAGCCACACACACACACACACACACACACACACACACACACACACACACACACACACACACACACACACCTCTACCTGCCTCCCTAATGGGAGGGTGAGTCAGGCCTCGGCCCACACTGACCCACTCCTCTTAAAACACTCCAGATTGGGTGTCTTAACTCTCGGTGTCTCGCTCTCAGACCCTCAGCCGTCAGAGCTGTGACAGCGGCGACAGCCATCCCGGCTCTCACGCCTCCCCGTCTGCTATCTAACATCCTCAGTGACGTCTCTCTGGGCACTTTCAACCTTCTTGAAGTGTATTTGAAGGATTTTTATTTCCATATACATGCATTACATTTGCATCTTGAGTCGGAAGCACGGAGGGTTTTGTCGCAGTTTAAAGGGGGTGATCATCCTACATCAAGTCACATGTCAGAGTAAAATGAATTCATAGGCACAGGAACAGAGATTAGCACATATTAACTGCAAGTCTCTGGCTCAGTTTGGAGCCCCTTGCTGAACATACAGTGCTTATGGAGGGGATGGTGGGCCATGAGTCAGATGTAATGGTGTTTTTATTACAGTATTCCATAACAGAGATTCAGTTGACAGAGATGTTAAAATAAAAGGCCACAGAGAGTTAATCAACCTGAATCTGTAAGTGAAGAAGGGAACAAATATACACTTTTTAAATGCCCCCCCCGTGGATTTCTTTACGCCCCTGGGCCAAAGCAACGAATAAGCTGACTCAATGGAGCTACACCTATTTTCAAAATTCATACTCCATGTTCATATATATTCACTAGTTATTCCTCTGGTCTAAGACGGCCCAAAAATATTATCAAACATGAATGAATCTCTTCCAACTCCCAAAAACCTCCCATTCATTGTCTGTAGAGCAGCTCCAGACTTCATACTCCATGACTTCCTTCTTTGGTTTCTGGCTTTGAGAGAGAGCAGCTATTGGAATTCTTCATTTCGGTGGCGTTACCCTTTAGCTGAAATAGGAAAAAGAAAGTAAATCCTACAAAACAGCCCCCCCTTCCCATGTTTGCACATGTTGACGATGTCCCTCCCTGTGGCCTTCAGCTGACCCAGAAGGAGTCTCTGGTGACGCTGCTGGACAACCGGACGTGGGCCAAACAGGGCATCGCCGAGGAGTTCGACTACATCGGACACTCCGACGCCTGGAAACACCCGCAGGTCAACGTCTTCGTCACCCTGGTCCTCTTCATCGTCATGAAGGTAGGACAGAACAACCCAGAGAAGTTGTGGGTTGTGCGTTGTGTGCAGATCCACTCGTACAGTACGCTGCAGGTGGCTGCAGTAGCATTAAAGATGAAGGAAGGTCATGAGGAGAGAATTGAACATGAAGGTTTTCTAAATGGGAGGGTTTCGCTCTTTAATGCTGGACCCGGGCTAATGGGACGGTGTTGGATCAGAGCCCATCTCCGCTCGTCTCTGGTAAAAGAACAAAAGGAGAGCGTGTTGAGTAAAAAGTTGGAAGGCGGCCTCACTGTGTTACAAAGTTAGGCCATTTAAAGTTCCTCTTTGATGAGATATCTCTGAGTGACGGAGCTGATGAGATTCATTTAAAATGCACTGTGTGTAGGAGCTTATATCTTCATACTCAGTGTTCCTCTTAATGCTGTAGGTCACTGAATGATGGGGCATTTTGGCTGTCACTATTTTGGTTTTTTGGACGTTGCCATCCAGAAGTGACACGAGAGGGCGGAGCCAAGTACAACCGAACGCTGAAAAATAACAAATTTTTAGGCGACCCAAAATGTTACAATTAACTTTCATGAAGTGAAAACACACACATGCTGTAAAGGGTTAAAGGTGTCTGCCGAAAACACGTCAGACTCCCAGACCGGGTAGCGACCTGTCAATCACAAGGTAGCCCCGCCCCTAAAGCATAATAAAAAGTCATTGTGATGGAAAGTATCGGAACCAAGCCGCTGCACTGTCGGCCTCAGGGGGAAAGAAAGGAGTTGTATATTTTCCCTTTCATGTAAAGCCTCCTCCTGTTTCTCTTTGGCTCTCAATAAGGAGAGAAGTCTGGAGCCCAGCTGAACTCTGTGTTTAGCAGAGTGCTGCTTGTGTTCTGATTAGATTGGCTTTTTCTTTATGGAACCGTTATTTATTCGGGCCGCTCTGTTCAGCTGAAATGAAATGTCCTTTTACAACAAGCAACAAGCAGAGGTCTGTAGGTGAGCACATGGGCAGCTGGCTGCAGGTTGTTTTTCCTAAACTCTAGCTGCTACTTTACTGGACATTACCGTAACACTTACCAGCTAAAGTGACACAGAAACTGAAGGTTAAAAGTTGGTGATTATCATAAACACATTTGCGAGTTCACCTAACAGTAGAGATACATTTTTTTTGAAATGGCAAAAAAGAGAAGAGAATCTGCGCAAATGAGCGTTCCTCATCTGCACATCAACTCATATTATCTTAAAGCGGGAAACAAACTATTCCAAACAGATGTAACGAATTAGTTTTATGCATTTATGATTAAAAACATATACAATGTTTTAAGCACAATTATCAGAACAATACAACTATTCAGGCTCCCTCTTGTGGCTGAAAGCTGAACTGCAGAAAATAAATGTTAAATAAAAGACTTTGGAGGTAATTCTGCTGATTTATTTAGCGAACTCTAATAAAACCTTTTGGGTCCCGACCCGAATTTTTAGGAACAGGTCGGCTGTGGCTCAGAGATGGAGCGGGCCGTCTTCCAATCAGAATATCGGCGGTTCGATCCCCGGCTATTTCAGTCCTTGTGTGAATGTTAGTTAGTCCTCACGGGCAGGTGGGACCCTGCATGGTATCTCTGTATGAATGGGTGTGAATACCACGTGTTGTTATGAATAACTCCGATAAGTTTAGCTGATCTACTGCCGGTACTGTGGTTAGAAACAACACCACGAGTATCCAACTCTGTCCGGATGCTCCAGTGTTAAAGTTGTGAGAGCACAGAAGTGAATGTGTGACACAAAGTGACTCACTGGCTCTCTGTCGTTGTTTCTGAGCAGAACAATACAGAACAGCTCTCTCAAGAAATGACTTATGTATAATACTGAATCCACTTTTCTTTTTGAAAACTTAGCCGACAGTCTCGTGTGTGTGTGTGTGTGTGTGTGTGTTTGCATTTTCTGTGCATGCACAGAGTAACCAAAGACAAATGCAGCTCATCCCACATGTGTGACGTTGAGGTGGCATGTGTACAGTAGGTCAGAAGGACAGAAACACACACACACACACACACACACACACACACACACACTTTTCCAACTTTAATCACCTACCTACAGAAATGTCATCGAGCTGCTCTCAGCATCTATCCGTGGGCACGCACTGACTCACGTCCTCTCTCTCACACACACACACACACACGCACACGCGCAGCATTCAAAGTGAGGCTGTAATGGCTCCGTCTAATTACAGCCTTTGGTTTTTCTTGGATTCAGCCTGGTGATTTTCAGAGGGGGAGATTGCTCTCCCTCCCTCTCCCTCTCGGGTAATGAACGGTTCTTTTATTTGGCAGCCATCTTGTCTCGTTGCGCCTCCTTTTCATGCAGAGACTTCTGGTAAGATCTCTCGTTCCAGCTGCTCAACGTTTGAGGTGCGCGGAAAGCGTCCGGTGTCAGTCAGGAAGTCCGGTCAGCAAATGAAGCAGCTATGAATACTTTAATTATGTGTTTTCTGATGCAGCACCAAGAGTGAAAGCCTGAAACGTTGCTCTCAGTAAAGTTCACTGCACCTGTTGTGAAGAAGAGTGTCATCTGAGCTACTGCTGAGAAAGTGTTTTGTGTATTTGTAGCTTTTTGGCCACACCTGAAAACACACACACACACACACACACACACACACACACACACA
>NW_022280054.1:11894661-11896153 GCF_004355925.1 Anarrhichthys ocellatus | reverse complement strand
CTCATGTTTACAATGTTTACTGAGGTAATAAATCAAGAGAGAAGTAGTCATTTTCTCATAGACTCCTATACAACCAGAGGAGTCGCCCCCTGCTGGACATTAGAGAGAATGCAGCTTTAAGACAGTTTGTTTCATTTTTAAGAACCGGAGTTTGCCGCCTGGGCTGTAGGCTTTGTTTACATGAGAGTGATGTCAATCTTGTCATCCAACTCAAAGCAAGAGAATCTGTTCCTTTTTAAAGAGTAACCAACAACTCGCTAACGTCCAGTAGTTTATTTTCTAAGTCGCAAAATTTGACCGCTTGACGTCGTAAAAGCCTCAAATAAATGTGACGGTTTTATCCTAAAGTTGATTATATACTAAAGATGGGCTTGAGTCAATGTTGTCCACCTCCCATGTCAAGGGTATAATGATCAGTCATATATTTACTGTAGGATGGATCAATATTACACTGGCTGAGTTCAAACAGAATTTGAATGAGATGTTTAATCTAATGAGTCCACACTAGTGTGTGTGAACGGTACTTAGTTTGAATACAGCCTTATGAATCTGCACAGCTTTTTCTTTTCCCAAAAATAAGCATGTCAGCCATTTAAGACTCATATCTGCCTATATAACCAAGTACACACACACCTGACGATAGTGCTCACACATTGTCAGTGGTGACATTTCCCTTTTTTTTGTTGGTCTTTCCGAATTAGCAGTCTCCTCCGCACAGTGTAGGCCAATCAGCGGGGCCCGCTCATTACCCAGGGTTCATTTCAGGGTCTTTGTCGACTGAAAAGTTGGAAGTGACAGCTCAATCTAACCTCAGCAATAAACTCTGCATGGCTGCCACACAGGATGGTACTCTGCGGCTAATTGAAATGCCACCCTGTTCCTTCTTTTGATGTTGCGTCTTTCTCTTTGTTCTGTCTTAGTTCTGGATGTCTGCTCTGGCCACCACCATCCCGGTGCCCTGCGGAGCCTTCATGCCGGTATTTGTCATCGGTAAGAAGACCGGCGAAAAGTAGACGTGTCTGTGTGTGAGCGGGAAGTTCTTGCTGAGAGCTGCACGAGAAGATCGATACCGAACTCGTATACGTTTGTTAAAGCTGAAGCTACAGCCGGTTAGCTTAGCTTAGCTTAAAGACTGGAAATGGGGGAGAGGTTGGTATCAAGCTAATTAGCGTATTCTTTATACACCAAAACATCAAACTATTCATTTCCCTTTAGAGGAGTGATGAAATATTCTTAAATATTATCTGAGTGAAAATATATATGCACACCTTAGCCATGCTTTATGCTCAAACATTGGCCTTCTATGTTTCTGCAACCGTTCAAACGAGAGAGAACCGTTTTGTCATGTTGTTGTTTTTTTACCAGGAGAAAATACGTCTGCCACTTTAGAGCAGTAATACAGTACATTAGTGTTATTTGTTGTTCCCAGTGTTGATTGTACTCTCTGTGTGTGTGTGTGTGTGTGTGTGTGTGTGTGTGTGTGTGTGTGTGT
>NW_022280054.1:11883454-11894651 GCF_004355925.1 Anarrhichthys ocellatus | reverse complement strand
TGTGTGTGTGTGTGTGTGTGTGTGTGTGTGTGTGTGTGTGTGTGTGTATCAGGGGCAGCCTTTGGTCGTCTGGTTGGAGAGAGCATGGCAGCCTGGTTCCCAGATGGCATTAACACAGATGGCACCATCTACCCCATAGTGCCAGGAGGCTACGCCGTCGTGGGTAAGTTAAAGACACAATCATGGCACCTCTTCTCACTCTCTGCGTTCTCACTTCTAGTACTTTTCTTTAGTAGTTTTCCTTTTGCTTTTTTTCTGAAAAGCCCTATTTAGTTTTTGCTCTACAAACCATTGTGTCAGCGGCAGTTTTGGGATCTGCACAAATATATTCCTCACTCATAACCAACTTGGCTTTTTTCAAGCGATTCAGTCTTTTCTAGACAGAATGCACTCTTTATTTAGTTTACTTCTCATTAGATGTCTGTGAGGCATCGGTGCTTCTGCCTGAGTAAAATGTTTCACTTCTCTTCCCACGGCTCATGGACAATGAATGAAGATAAAGATTTGCTACGGCCCAATGTCTTCAGAGTCCAACTGGACCGTGATGAAAGGAGACGTAGGATATGATCAAACTCGAGCTCAAGTTACGTTTGCAAGATCACCGGACGGTACTTTATTAAAGATCTGGCTGCACAGCTCAGACAGCAGCTGACAAAATGAGACTTTCACAGCTCGTAGTGCTGCTGCCAAAGGGCTCACAACCTACTTCAAAGTTTGGAAATTGAAAATATAACTTGTTGCGTAATTCAAAACTTCTGCGAAGAAATAGAAATTGTACCGCAGTAGTTGTTGTTGGCTGTGGCACAGAGATGTATAAAAGTATCTGTTATTTCCTTTAGGTCCAAACAGTCAATAATATGAAATACCAGAGTAAAGGGTGTTATTCTTCCTCTCATCCTTCTCTTTTTATGAAGATGTTTTCCCATTTTTCTAGTCATTTGCTTTTTCCTTCTCTCAGAAAACAAAGAGGGTCGTGTATATATATATATATATATATATATATATATATATATATATATATATATATATATATATAGCTTGTTTGGGGGTAAAGTCACCATTTCAGAATCTTTATCTTTTCAACCAAGCCACTCTTAGTGATTGTGTTTTTGTTCTTTTTTGTTTTTGTCCTACAGCATAAAGAAACGATCCTTATTGTCCTTCATGTCTGTGTGTCTAAAGAGATGCAGAGTTGTGAGTCCCTCCACCGAGCTACTTGTTGACAGCTGCTTCAGGTCTGCAGCGGCTGTGTTCTTCCTGGGCTGATGTTGTTGTTGTTGTTGTCGTCGTGGCGGCGGCACCGTTTGCTGATGACTCAGCCCTTTACAGGCTTCTTTCATCTCACAGCGGAGGGAGGGAGCACGAGCATTTATGTGAGCAGGATATGTACACGGGCTTAATTAAGTTACAAGAAAGAACAGTGAGACGGGCCTTTGTAGACTCTCTCGCCCGCCGTCTGTTTCTCTCTCCGCTCTCTTTTCTCTTTATTTTAATGCTTTCATTCTTTTTCTCTTTTTTTCTTCATTTATTGGATTGGACTCGTCCATTTTCCCCGTCTCACTTCGCCCCACGCTGCTCGGCCTGCTCTGATATTGCTCTTTTCACAACACTTTATTGGATGGGAAGCAATTGGAAGTGTGATGGAGCCCTATTGAATTACTTATATACGTTTTCTGGCTTATGGGTGTAGCAGATTGTGTGGTGAGGAATGTGAAGTGAGAGTCTGTAACCGTCTGGTCCAGGACATTGATAACAGGAGGACGACTTGGAATCTTTGAGTAAATTGAATTCCAAAGTTGAAGTTTTGTGGCTTTGATCTATAATACATATATTGTGTGTATGATAGTTTTGACCTGATTTATAGCAATATTGATATTGTGTCTTCTTTATGTTGGTAGCAGTATAACTCAACCCTGTGACATCCATACCCATGATTAAACAGCAGTAGACATCTTTGTTTTTATGTATTTGTAGGACAGTAAAGGTTTGTCATATTCTGTATGACGCGTATTCACCCGTTAGTGACCCTCCCAGTATATGTGGTGCAGCTTACAGCTGCCTCTAAAAGAAAAAGTGACAATAAGTGATATTTTTACCACAGAACTGAGTCTGCTAACAAATTACATTTCTGTACTGAACAGGCAGCGTTAGTAGAATTATTCCGACTCTTTACATCAGTAAAAGTGACAAAAACCACGATGTAAAGTACAGAAGAATATGTATTTGTATTTATTTATTTGTTACATAATGAAGTTTATTCTTAACTTAAGAACAAAGCGTGTTTTGAGTCAGTCCATTTTTTTTCAGTCATTGGTATTGTTCAACATCCTCTCTATTGTTCCATTGTATGAGGGATGGTAAAACTATCTATTACCTTTTTGAAATCATGGTAATATTAAAATGTTTTTTTTTCTTCCTTTTGATGGATGACGCCCCTGAAACCCCCTCAAGGACCCCCTTTATTTAGCACCAGGAACCACCTTGAAAACCACTGATCTGAACAATTGCTTCTCTTTTCCGTCTGTCCTCTTCCCCCCCCCCACCCCCACCCCCACCCCCACCCACCCAAAGGTGCGGCAGCCTTGTCGGGAGCGGTCACCCACACAGTTTCCACCGCCGTCATCGTGTTCGAGCTGACTGGCCAGATCTCCCACATCCTGCCGGTGATGATAGCGGTGATCCTGGCCAACGCCGTGGCCCAGTCGCTGCAGCCGTCCCTCTACGACTCCATCATCAGGATCAAGAAGCTGCCTTACCTCCCGGAGCTGGGCTGGGGACACCACGAGTACGTACAGAGGAACACGCTGCACGAACACCAGCATACCGTCATCACACACACAACGCATTGCAATACGTTACAAGTATTATCTTGTTTCTGCAGTACTGTAATGGGAAGCGTAACCACTATATGTTTGTTATATATATATATATATATATATATATATTAATTTTCACATCCTCGTATGTGACAGGTCTTTACTCAAATAACATGTAAATATGAAAATGAAAAAATCCTATTATGGAATTACATTTCTATTTTCAAATTTGCATTATAATTTTAATAAAGTCCCCTATGGGCTTCTGTACTTAATCACTATTTAAAGCCCCATCAGTTTTGTTTGTTAAAAGTTTCTGTTTGTTTGCTCTGTGGGGGTTTATGTATTTAATTAGTCACATAATGGCTTACTGTGTAAATGTTACCAGTCTTTAATGTAAGGTGTTAATGGGTAGAGTGCACAGTGAGTCTTAATGGTTTTAAATACGGCTTTTCATTTAGGTGTTGAACTCCAGATAGCACACATTCTTGCCTGTCGGGGTTACAACCTGGAATCACGGAGAGGATTTCACATTACAGAAACCCAAGGTGCCTAGCTCAGTGGTTCAACCTAACATGGCTTTTAATTGCTTTCACACCCATATTATTAATTCATACCAACCACACAATACCGAATGGGATTACCAGCTGCTTTCCGAGCTCGGGGAAAACCACACAGAAGCACTTTTCATTTAATTGTTTGGAGACGGTTATTGTTACGGATGCTGCCAATTCATTAGGTGGAGATAATAGTTTTGGTTGCATCGTTCACAGATTGGGAGTAATGAGGGGAAAAAAAATGCATTTCACCCTCCGTCTGCTCTTCAGTCCCTGTGGCCGTCTACTTGAGTCTTTCACTTTCTACATCAGGACCTCGGTGGACCACCGCCATCTCACATCTCCTCGTTATCTATTCCTCTCTCTGTCTGTCACTGCTGCCCTCGTCTCCTCTGTCTCTCCTTATTATCCACTGCGACCTTATGGCCTCTCCATCGTGTGTGTGTGTGTGTGTGTGTGTGTGTGTGTGTGTGTGTGTGTGTGTGTGCGCGCGTGTGTGTGTGTTGAAGAGAGAATGAAGGAGAAGCTGTTGCTCTCTTTGATTATTATAACGGAGAAAACACTCAAGTGTGTGATCCAGTTTTATTACAGCTTTGATCGTATGTGCATAGATTTTCGACATTTGGTAATGTTTCGCAGAAAAAAGTGAGATGCTTGAAGTCAGTGATAGAGTTGCATTGTGGGTAATGAAGCCATCAGGTTTTGACAAGAAGAATGTGTGGAATATGTTTTTTTATCACGTTATCTTTTCAGGTCGTCCGTAAGCCTCTCAGGAAACGCCTGGAGAGATACTTTCTTTGTATTTGGCTCCAATGTCCACCTGGACTCCACGAGGAACTGATTCCATTTCGGTGAACTCACAAAACACTTTTCTGGCCAAAACTCGAGAATTGATATGCTAATTATGACAATGTTGGAGTGTTTCAATGTGATAGAGTCCAATGTAATGATAAATGATGCCCAAACTACAAAAATAACGTAACAAACCTGAATAATCCTCTTACCGGTCTGTTTAACTTCATAAAATATTAATGATTGAAAGCTTTAACAAATTCAATTTTTAAAATTTAATCAGGGAAAAATGTGACGAATCCTCTGTGTCATCATGTCAGAACAACACGAGGTAATCATCAATCATCAACACACAATCACATCATCTATACTCAATGATAAACACAAAGTTTACAAATGTTAAAAGGTGATTGAGAAACTGTCAGAAAGCCGTGTCTGTGTGTTCATGACATGATCAATTTATCATCAAAAATATCAAATTATCTCGACATAATGACATACGTTTGGAAATGTTAGAAGTTGGTGAGGTGTAAAGATGATCGAGAAACTGTCAGGAGACTCCTCTGTGTGTGTGTGTGTGTGTGTGTGTGTGTGGACTGAATGTTTACACAAACACACAGAAATGTAATCTCCTTGAATCATCTATATTTAATAACACACACTATGAACTTGACTCACGGCGCAGAAAACTCCTACTTCGCTCCATTCACCTCTTCTTCCTCTCACCGGCCTCCGAGAGAGAGAGAGAGAGAGAGAGAGAGAGAGAGAGAGAGAGAGAGAGAGAGAGAGAGAGAGAGAGAGAGAGAATTTGTGTTATATTACTGCAGCATACGAGAGCGGAGGAGGGGCCGCCGGGTTGAGGGGGTGGGAACTGAAGGTAGCGTCGCCCCTTCAAAGCTGAATGTGTTTTTCACTCAAACTGGAAATTATCCATCTCACACCCACGCTACAGTTCACACACACAGGGACACTTGTGTAACGCCTACCATGCGATACAAACACATGATGGCATGAACATTTGCTCACACACACCCACACTGACATGGAGAGAATTGGATTTCTCATTTATTTATGTATAGCTTTTGCAGATATGAACAGACACTGCATATATATTCCTGCTGCTTCTTTCTAATCAGACCCAGCAGCACATATGAAAGCTTTTCCACCTCTTCTCTCAGACGAGGCTCTTGTCTTCACTTTTGGCTGATCCATCACCAGCTTTGGAGTGCCATTTTTAAAAAAAAAAAAAAAAAAAAAGTGTGGGAACAATTGCATAACACCACTCTGTGTGTGTCGTTTGATTCTCTATCGGTCATTCTAGGTTTCTTAGCATTTCATAATTGCCAATTAGAGCCTGTTGAATTGACAGGAAGCAAAGCCAAAGGGGATCATCATATTTTCTCCGGATCATTACAAATTTCCTTTTATTGGTTTCCACACCTTCCCCTGTTAACACCCCCACTCACACACACACACACACTGCCCTGAGCCTCCGCACTACTGTGGACAATATGGATGATCTGTAAAGCCTAGATGTATAACCCTATAAGTCTGTTTATCTTGGCTCAAATCTGTAAGCTGAGGCTCGAAGCAAGATATACCTCAAACTTATCAGATGTATTGGCCAGCCTTGCGGGCAGGAAGGTTCAATTAAGAGAAATCCAATCATCCACTGCCTTTGATATCCCCGAGAGAAATGAGTCCTTGCAGCGGTTGTGGCCGGCTCAGAGGCATGCATTACGTTATTCTCTCAGATCCACTCTTAAAATGAAAAGAGGTCGCCGACGCATCGGAAAAGATTGAGCTTTCTTTAAGGGGGATGTTTTCTTCAAGGGCTCTATTCACTTCTACATTTCTGTATTTCCCATTTGGGGTTTGTTTATAAAAATAGAAGAACTGGGGAGTTGAGAATGAGCGATGATGGTCACTGTGACTAAAATAAATATATAAAGAGAAACATCTACAATCCTGCTCAGCAAGAAAACCAATAATAAGACCATGTCCTCTCAGGTTTCTTACTCCCCCGATTAATCAAGGTGACTGGAAGTCCATTTGTGGTGCTCAAAACGGCAAGATATCTGAACAATCCACAGAACCAAATGAAGACTTGTCATTCGGACTACTTCTTCTGCCAAAAGTGGTTCCAATAAAAGATTAGAGCTGTAGACTGTTGTGCCATTTTTCAAACAAAATTCCAATTATTGAATTTGGTCGGCAAATATCTCAAAAACACAACACTGTCTGTGTGTAGATACCCAGCCAGTGCCCCTGGATGTTTTGTTTATGTTGGACAATTCTGCAACTCTCTACTTATGTCCAACACCAATGCAGGAAAAGTGTGCTTATAACATAGAATGCCGGAAGAATGCCCCCCCCCCACGCACACACACACAACTCTGTGGCGTTGAAATGAGGGGGCCTAGTCTGCAGTGGATTCGAACGTCTAACGGCAATAACGCACCGGAGCAGATGCGTCGTACGGCCTTCAGATAGCTGCCAAGCAATGTCTGTTGATAGCTGCGGCGCCCACAGAGCTCAGCGAGCTGCGGCTGTTTGGATTCTGTGCCACAGTGTGACCAAACTAACAGTTGGGGTTTGTTTAACTTGCGTCCAGAGAGTTCCTGCAGCCAATCAGTAAACAGAGTCCTGTGACCTGTTGACCCGCGCTACAAGGAATCTTTTCCCAACAGCCGCACTTCACCGCTGCCTGGTGTGTTTTCGGCGTTATTCAAGCTCTCACTTTCGTATCATCATGAAAGCCTTTGAGGAGAAGATTGTGCGCCTTTTCCCCCATTTGTACGATCGACCCACCGTTGGGCGTTGCCCTTTGGATCATATCTGACAATAGTTCAAGGTGGTGCAGATGCGTGTACCGGTTATGCATTGGATCTAAAGAAGGGTTTTCATAGGAGGTAATCTGTTGTTTTGCCATATCCTCCAATTTCAATGTACCTGTCTGACAATAGGGTTAAGATACATTATTTTGTACTTTGTGTAATTTGGGTGAACTGGCCATTTAATGCTGTTAGCAGGGATGATTTGATACAGTGTGTAGTGGTGTGTTACAGCCCCACATAGAAACCTACAGTACAGAGAGCCTTTCTATAGCACAGCGTTCTATCCGTGCTGTTTATAAAGCTTCGACCAACTTCGTGCTCTGTTGCATTGAAGCAGACTTGAGGGCGGATGGTCATCAAATTAACTTTGCATTCCAAGAGATGTCAGAGTATTAAGTTGTTGCCACAACAAGGAGAGGAGAGGCTTGGCCGGAGCTGGTATCCTGGCACCGCCTGCGTTGCTTGGCGGCCGCTGTCATGTTTGCAGTTTCCTGGCAACCCACAGGAAGAGGAAGCTGAGTGTTTATGACTGGTGTACCGGGCCGTACGATTCTGCTGAGGCAAGACCTGCTCACACAATGTCGCCTACTCCCCCCCCCCCCCCCCCCCCCCGCTCCTGCTGCTGTACCCATGGCACTCCGCCACTCGCATCCGCAGGACGCGTCGAGTGTGTGGCGTTATTGGATTGACTGGTCGGCTGTCAGCGTTGGCTCTGAAGGAGAGTCGTTACAGAGTTGGGGCAGGGCAACGTTTTTTAAGAAAACGGCACTGACCAAGCATGTGGCAAAAAAGTATCGGCAAAGCATTTTAATCGATATCGGTTTCCAAAAGTCAGCAGCTATTCAGCTATTCGATTCTTTAACGGATCCGACTTTCTCCATCTTCTCACCTTTTTTCCCTCGACTTTCCTCTTTCCCTTATCTCCGTAACCACCTGATAAATTCCTCTCATTCTCCTCACATTGATTTCGATCTCTCTTCTCCTCTCAGGAAGTATAATATTCGCGTGGAGGACATCATGGTGCGGGACGTGCGGTACATCACACTGAACTGCTGCTACAGAGACCTGCACAACGTCCTGCTGACGGGACACCTCAAGACTCTGGCGCTGGTGGAATCAGCTGGTGAGACACAAACACACACTCCTGCTTTGTATTTGTCACAAACCTAAAAATTGAAAGATCGTACATATCATAATAGTCCATCTGTACTACAGCTTGACCAAGAGTTACACTTGGATGATTACATGTGTGTGAGTCCAGCGTTGTGTGCTGATCACTGTGTCTGATGTAACATGGACATCTGTAGCTGGACTGAGCGTCCCCTCCTGTACCGAAAAACAAATGGACTGATTGATACACGGACAAACTTTGCAGCGCACCGCCTGCTGATGCCACTTCACTGAAGTGCACATTTGGTATTCCGTGGCTGTCTCAATTACGCAATCGTGCAGGAACAATTAGCTGCGTCATTTAACCAAATACTTAATCCGCACGTACTGTCACAAAGGCAATTAGTTAACGCAAGCAAGCTGCCAAACACACACACACACTAGTTAATACACATTCACTGCATTCTGGGCTCTTGTTATGTAACTCAGCCGAGCTGTCTGCAGTGCTGCAACACGTGTTAGGAATCTCCTGCAGTCTGCTCACTCTTCCCTCCTGAAACAAGTTTTACTGTCTCTCTCTTCCTCTCACCTCCCCTTTCGTCTTCTTCTTTTGCGTCTTCTTCTCCTATCTTTTTCTTGTATCTTCTTCTTCTTCTCTTATCTTCTTCTTCCTTCACCTCCTGTCTCTGTCTCCTCTCCTAGAGTCCATGATCCTCTTGGGCTCCATCGAGCGCGCCCAGCTCCAGGCGCTGCTCTCCCTGCAGCTCGGCCGCCCCAGACGGCTGGAGTACATCAGGGAACGAGCCCTCGAGGAGAAGAAACGCCTGTCGGTCGTGTCGAACGTGGGCAGCGAGGACGGCAGCCACCGGGCCAGTCAGGAGGTCCGCTTCCAGGTCAGAGGTCACAGGGACTGGATGGCTTGACATAGGCTGTCAAAAAAACATCCAGTTTACTAGTTTCTCCAGATTTTATTTGCAAAGCTACAGGAAGGCCTTCAAAATAAAATAATCAGTTTTGCGTTAAAAGCAGGCGGCAACCTTCAGTTCTATAAAGTGAAGTGAATGCGAAAGTGTCTTAAAGCTGCATTCTCTCTACTGTCCACCAGGGGGCGACTCCTCTGGTTGTATAGAAGTCTATGAGAAAATGACTCTACTTCTCTCTTGATTTATTACCTCAGTAAACATTGTAAACATGAGTTTATGGTCTCAATCTCTAGTTTCAAGTCTTCTTCAATACAGCATGATGTTCATTGAGTAAATTATGATCCATTTAGAGTCAAAATGTGATTGACAGGTCAGAACCAGAGCCGCATACGGCTCCACCTACCTAAACTCCAACTCAAGCATTGATTGGAGAATGCTTTTTATTGTCTCATTTACCAGATGCTTGGGCGCTAGAAGCAAAATTAAGAAATCCCCACAGTAGAGTTACAATTCATCCTTAGGAAGATACAAGATCCTCTCTTTTCAACATCTACTATCGGAAAAAATCCAATATTTGTTTACCTGAATTTTTAAGTGTTGACAGTGAAAACTGAGAGTTTTTAATGTTTTAAAGTCATTCTGTTGTGAAAGAGAAGTTTAGAATAAGTTAGTTGCATTCAGAAACGTGCGTGTGTGTGATAGATGGATAGCTTAGAGCGTTATTAATGTGTTATGCCATCAATAACAGTAATAAGTATGGGTTTTGTGAGAAGATGGATTGTCAGCTGTGGTTGAAGATAGATGTCTGCTCTGGTTCCAGGTCTCTGCCCCGTGGTGCTCAAAACGTTGATTTATCTCTTTTTTTCCGTCTTCATTTCTCTTTCATCAGTTTGCAGTGAGTGGCGAGGTAGAACGCCCTCCGGCATGGGGGTGGGAGAAAGGGGTGTGTGTGTGTGTGTGTGTGTGTGTGTGTGTGTGTGTGTGTGTGAGATGCCTATTTACCTCCTTGAGCTTTTCTTTTTTTCCTTCACATCTTCTTTCCTTCATTTTTTCCCACTTTCTCCGTTTCTCGCTGTGCTTTTTTCATCAATGCCTTTAAACGGTGATAGAAGTCTTGTATTCCTTAATTGTTGACTAATATCTTTGTATTAAACCTCCTAATAGCTGATTGCTATTTATAGTAAGTCATTATTTTTGTGGTGGAGAATCCTCTGAAACAGCTTTTAATATCAACCATAACAATTTACTGTCAACATCTTCCTTAAAGCAAGAATAATGTTTTGATTTTTTAAATGTATCAATCCATATTCAGGGGGGGTTGCTGGTCTGCTGCTGCTTCGATCGAGGCAGCAGCAGACCAGCAACCCTGTGGTCCTCGAGGTAAAATCACTGTTATTGTCAAAGCAGTCTTGTGTGACACGGATAACAACAGTCCCCCGTCAGAAAGCACTTTTTTAGGGCAAGGTAAAGCTGTGAAAATATTCTAAATATAGCGTACACTGATTCTTTTAGGTGTCTAAAATACGTCCACAGCAGTACATTGATGTGCTCCCGTGCTGGTACTCCTGTTTGTTTCTCTAAACTCCATCTACTGTAGTAAATACTGGAGAAATACCTCAAACTATCCCTTTGGAAATATAGGCTGACCCTTCACTGTCACTCACTGAAAGATAACTTCAGCCCAGTCTATCAGGAATGTTAATGAATTTACAAATGGGGAACTTCAGAGAACTCCAGCGGATTATAAATCAAACTAGTTTCTCACATTTGATCTGTGAAACATTTTCTGGCTGGAACCAGAATGTTCCCTCCACTTCAGAGAGACGCTATTAACATAACCCAGCAACAACATTTTGTAGGTCATGGAAGTGCCAGCATGGAAAGTCATTGAAGTCATGAAATGTTACATCAAGGCCAACACAAGAACCCTTATTTTAGCTCTCAACTCCCGCTGCTTTATTTTCTTTTTTGTTTCTCTTTTCTACTGTTTTCCCCTCTTTTGATTTGCCTCCATTGCATCACTCCGAGGAAGTTCATCCATTCATCTAATGAGTCTGCAGAAAGAGACCGAGGGGTTGATCTCTAAAGCAGTATTGGGGGTTTTGAGTCTATCTTTGTGTGTGTGTGTGTGTGTGTGTGTGTGTGTGTGTGTGTGTGTGTGT
>NW_022280054.1:11871344-11883444 GCF_004355925.1 Anarrhichthys ocellatus | reverse complement strand
GTGTGTGTGTGTGTGTGTGTGTGTGTGTGTGTGTGTGTGTGTGTGTGCAGATCTCCACTGAGGAGTCCTCCTTCAGCCCGGCTCGTCCAGTCCCTCAGAAGCCCCTCAAACCTGCACTGAAGAGACCCTCTGTGGTGGAGCGACCCCCCGAGATCCCCACCAGTAAGAAACACACACTTATTGAGAGAGAGAGAGGGAGAGACAGAGAGGGAGAGAGAAGGACTCCAAACACTAGACAGATGAGGCAATCAAAAAGGAAAAGAATAGCAGATTTAATAGATCCGGAAGGAGTGTCGGTAATAGCCTTTCTGTCTCTAAACTCACATCACACTAATTGAACCTCTTATTCACTCTCTCTCTCTTTGTCTCTGTCGCTCTCTTTGTGTCTCTTGGATGATGTAAAGACTATTTTCGGACTAACTGATTCCCCACTATCTTAATTGAAAAAGGACAAAACAATCTGTTTTTACCAAATCTACTGTTGTGCACACATTCCAATGCCTCATTGAGTGCGGTGTCACAAAAGCGAACCACAGAAGAAGAGGAGTCTTGAAGGAGCTCGGTGCAATTTCATGTGTTGTTTGACTGTCTTTCCATCTTGGTTGTGAGAAGCTCTGACTGACACATTTTGCTGTGTGGCAATGTCAGTTTCTGGTCTAAGAGTGTCGAGCTCTTGGCTTTTGAGTCTTCCTGTGGTCAAAAAACACCGAAAAGATGCAGTATTTATTTTGTCACATGTTGTAAGACAATGAAAAGCAGCAAAAGTGTGTAATTCAGAAGCTGGAACTAGTGCATTTTGGGTATTATTGCTTGAAAAATCAATGATCAGACTACTTGAGTTAAGCGACCAATGGTGACAGTTTAAGAACGGACTTTGCTTTTCTTTTCGTTTACATGAACAAGTTTAAACTCCACCAGTGAACAACAAGTGTGCTTGATTGTTCACTCGCTTTACTTATATAGTCCGCCTACAAGTAGTTTATGTTATATTTGTAACATTTCAACAGCAACATTAGTTGGGATTCAACAATTCAACTGTTTTGCTTTGTCTGTAGATGTTCAACAGATTATTAGAGTACATGTGACATTTCATGAACATGACCATGTACTCTCAGAATAGTTTAGTTGAACCTGAACTAATCTTTGTAGAACATTTTACTGCTCAACAAATGTTCAAAAATGTTGAACCATGTGTGAACATTATTTCTGTTATCAATGTTCAGAATTCCAGGAGCTTGTCCCCTGAACAGGCCCAGTGGAAACAAAAGTAGAACCTGTGAATATAGTAACCCGGTACAAGTGACTAATGGCTTTAAGAGGAGGTTTAGCACTTGTCCTTGCATTTTTGGAAAATAGTATCTAGTAATGAGTTGATTCAATCTCAATGAAGAACAGCTGTTAACATTTCCCTGGAACAATCAAGGTCTTGGTCTTCTGTTGATTCGTCCTCAGACCGACTGTTTGCGGATGATGCAGCTGTATTTGTAATGATTCTCTAGATGGGACCAGTGAGATAAGGCCTGCAAACAGAATGCACAAGAGTATCTAATGGACTGTTTCACTGTCTCTCTTTCAGGCCCACAAGATAATTCAGGCATTGCTTTAAAGAACCTGTTCTGCGCCAGTCCAGACACAGAAGGCCTAGAGGTAAGGGAGCCCTATCCTCAAATGCACCAATAAACACCATCACACACACACACACACACACAGTGGCTCACATGCTGTTGTTCACACATTGTGCACACCCACACAGTCCTATGCTATCTCTCACATACAGTCCTTCACGCTCTAGAGTACAGTCCCTCCCACACAGACAAACACATGCACAGTATCTCAGTCCTTTTTCACTTTGTCTCAGCCTTGCATCCTGCAGGGCTTTAATAAAAGGTCTCTTCTCTCCTGCACCACCCTGCTAATGGCTTATTTCATAGAAATAAGTTTTCAATTACTTTTTTTCCCCCCAGGTGCATTGACGTTTTGGTCTTGTAGAAGTGGCGTTGCAAGCAACGTTGTTTTTTTTTTGCAGAGTCAAACTGACGTTGAGGTTGTTGTTAACGTTGTGTGCTTGTCTCTGGTTGCCCGTAAGAAAAACAACAACGTGGAGAGCCCCATGTCTCCTGAGCTCAGGAGGCCGTCCAAACGAGTCCGGATATCCGTAGTGGTAAGAGCCACCGATCAGGGCTACCCAAATGCCTGGAATCTGCCCGGCAACAGGTTCATCAGCCAATCAACCGATTGTCACGCCGTCATTCCATTCCAGGGCTAATCCCCAATGCCGATGGACTGAGATCTGGGCCAGGCTTAGCCAAAGCCAGTCTGCGCCATCGTGCCAACAAGTGTTGAACAGCCTCCTCCTTGTGCGACCTGTAACCCCGCCTACTGACCCTTCACTGCCTCTAGTTGCTTACGTGATTGGCTGGGGCTAGGCTCCATTCATCTTAACCTCTTCTCATTGGTCTAATGGTCAGTTAAGGTTATAGAGAACACTTGACAACTGAAATACCACTACTGCTAATTGGCAATAACGAACATGTGCTTTCTTAATTGGAACCTTATAGCCATTCTGTATACTGTTTTCTTTTTGAATTACTGACTTTTGCTTCTCCTAGTTATAGAATCAAAATGCTGCCGTCAGAGACAAATGTCTGAACGTACACAACTTGTTTTTTCTAGAGGACTTGTTTTTACCCTGTGTATGCAGGTGCAAACCAACACAAACATTAGAACACAGATTTTCAGAGAGGACAGTGAAATATTGTTTTCTCAGGCCGGTTTTAAGACTTTAGGAAATAACTGTTCATAAATACAGATCGAATATATGGTATAACCATGAAATTAGGTTTGTTTTCCCCAAAACGTCACTGTTCCCAGTGACATCGTGAAATTGAAACTTTTGAAAAAATAACATTAATAGTAATGGTAATTTTTTTTAAGAATTAGCTGGAGTTAAAATATATGGCCTGCTATACAAGTATAATGTGCAGTATTATACAATTTTTATTTTTGTTGTCATTTCATAATTCCATGGAAGCATCATATTTTTAGTCTGTATTTTTTAATTGTTATATATTTCATAATGTCTTATTTAATTATTTATTATTTATTTAATTCTGGACACTTTTGTCATCATAACCCTAATCTCTTGCTGTCAAAGATTTTACTTCTGTAAGCTGTTGTTTGTGTCAGACACTTTTAAACTCAATTTGGTCGTTCTTAAATTCCAAAGAGCTTCACCATCTTATTAAATGTAGCTTTTCTCAAAACTCAAGGACACCCTGAAGAAAGCCATTTTCATCTGGTCAAACTATGCTCAAATTACTCTCAATTTAAAAATCAAGATGTGGTTTATCTGTGGTCAAGTGGTCTACAAGGACGAGGCTGTTCAACCAAGCATGCTGCGCTGTCCATCCCCAGCCGTGTCACCCGAGGTGTCCAATCAGTGATGGCCTCTCAGGGCAGGCCTTGTCCCTGGAGTGACCCAAAAAAAACATCGCATTTGTCGTAATTGATGAAAGACACCCCGGTATTCTGTGTGTTTAATGTGCAGGGGTCGGGGGGGGGGGGGGGGTTGAAAGGAACATCGCGTTCGGGTGTGTTCCTCTGTGCATGCAGCGTTGAATACCCAGACAACAGGCAGGTATTTGAATGACGGCGCTCCAGCAACAGCTCGGATGAGATGATGATGCACGAGAAGTCCTGGGAGGTATTGTTGGGGGAAAAAATATCCCCGCAAACTGGGACGAGGCCTGCTGTCCAATTACCACCGACCGCCTCCCCCTCCAGCAGCGCTGCATGTCAATCAATACAAACAAGCGCCTGATTACAAATTGGGAAAAATGATTCCGCGATACGAGAACATCCAGCGTTGCTTGACGAATCAAGTGATTTAGTAATCACGCCTTGAGACACATTCACACGTTTGATCTTTGTCCGTTTGTCCGCATCAGTGGTTTATTCACAATCTGTCTTTTCTCGCATTGAGTTTACAAAATCATCATGAGATTGTTTTTCACTCGTCACATATGATGATGTCATTCCATTCACTAGGAGCCACCTCCCATCTTAAAGAGTTTCCATGGGGTGAGCATGTTGTCCACCTTTCTTCTGAACATTTCTGTTTCAATCAAGTTGTTATTAAGTATCAATTGATCTATTGATTCATTGTTAACGTCCAGACTTTAGCGAAACATACGTTTTGGTACCTTTTAATCCAGAAGCCCTGAGAAGCAAGTAGGGAAAACAATCTGGTGATCTTTTGTTTTAAAGTGTGAAACAAAGTGTTTTCTATCCTGTGTTCATGACTTAAGAAGAGGTGGAGGAAACGGAGAAGGTTTAATTTTTATACATTTTTTATTTGGTGTATTTCCCTTATTTGATTGGCTAAAATATCCATAGTGGTTTCCAGGAGGACAACATTTAGAAAGATAAAAACAGGTAATTCAAACATAGACCCACTAAAGCTAAGTTGTCAGGTCATCATGTTAACCATAGACTTAATAGAAATGTTTAATTGTCCCCAACATCCCCTTGAATGTAACTATGACACAGAGACAAACTGTTCTTTCATATTCCAAGTCATTACTCTGTCAGTGTTACTCTATTAGCACTATTAATGATTTATACTAGAGGCAATTAAGGAGCTCAATTAGTTTCACATGTCAGTGATGATCATTGAAGTCTGTACACATTTCTAATCATTCACAAGCACAGAGCGGTGTTGCATCATTCGTCAGCAATCGCTCCAAGCAGCCGTGTGCACACCCGTCGAACACAGCTGACAAATGACACTGTGAAGTCCCAATCTTGTTGACAAGTAAGGAAGAAAAACGCTGACAAGAGTGCGCTCTTAAAATGTCACTGCTCACATCCTGCCCAAATTTAATCAAAGAAATGGTCCCAAAGTTCAGCATCTTGGTTCCTTAACGCAATTCATGCTGCACAATGTAGAGCAGGAGTTAGATTTGCCTTGAGAAACTCAACAAAAAGTACAGAATTAGAAACAGAGGAGGTGCGCTGGGAGGGTTTTTCTTTCATTCGGTGGTAAAATGTGATTCCTTAGGCGTTTATTTCACACCATGACACCACAGTGGAGCAACTAAATCATGTTTCTTCAACTGTAGTAATGAAAAAAGATGAATCAGAACCGAATGTCCTAGTTTCACACATTTACAGCGGTAATCTTTACGTGGTGCGTTTGTTTTTTGAGGCGATGTCCGCAGCACGTTTACTTTGCACTCAGTCAACAATCACATTGATCGTCCCGATGGGGTGCTACATTAAAGGTCGGCATCTCAGAACTCTTTTCAAAAGGCCGTAACAGTTACACAACAGTTTTCATTTTGGTTGAAATTTAAAAAGCCTAAAGCATCTCGTTGTTGATTCAGCGCAGCGTACTGTCAATCCATCAAACTGTGTCATTAAGCCTGTTAGCTAGTCGGTACAGTACAGCGAGGGTTCAGGGACATCCAAGAGTCCTGACGGAGCAGATATACACAGAAAGAGAAAATTTAGTTGGGAAGTAAAATGGACTGAGATGCAGTCACATACATGCAGTTTCACAAGAAGCATTCTGTCTTTCAACAGACTCAATCCAAACGTCATGAGACAACTGTACTTACTACTTACTACTACTAATCTATTTTAACTAGTGTAGTGCCTGTTGGGGGGGGCGTGGCTGTTCGGAGCGGGCCCATGGAAGTACCAGGGGGCAACCTCCGGTTCTGTTTTAAAACCTGCATTCTCTCTAGTGTCCACCAGGGGGCGACTCCTCTGGTTGTATAGAAGTCTATGAGGAAATGACTCTACTTCTCTCTTGATTTATTACCTCAGTAAACATTGTAAACATGAGTTTATGGTCTCAATCTCTAGTTTCAAGTCTTCTTCAA
The DNA here is from genome assembly GCF_004355925.1 of Anarrhichthys ocellatus. Lineage (NCBI taxonomy): Eukaryota > Metazoa > Chordata > Actinopteri > Perciformes > Anarhichadidae > Anarrhichthys > Anarrhichthys ocellatus. The sequence continues at coordinate 11,877,559 of NW_022280054.1, read as the reverse complement.
TACAGCATGATGTTCATTTAGTACATTATGGTCCATTTAGAGTCAAACAGACCATAAAGCAGGGGATGCTCGCATATACAGTATGTGAGGGTATGCGTCACATGGTGACGGCAAAGTCATGATAGTCAAGGCCTCAAAACGTCAGTCCACAAACCAATGAGTGACGTCACGATGACTATGTTCACTCCTTATAAACAGTCTATGGGAAGTACTGCTCGCAGCCTTGACAAGAACTGTTCATTGCTCGTTGACTCCAAGGTGAAGAAGAGTTTGGTTGTAACGTTAGAATATCCAGCATTGAGCAGCTAAAGTGTTATGCTGACAAGTGGCACGCTATAGAGAGGAGATATTGATATTTATTAATGATATATCTGGAGCTGAAGCTGATTTTAAACACAAACAAAAAAACATATACTGTGTTGGTGACATAACTAGATTAGACTTTATTGCAGTCACACACTTGTTCATTTATGTCCCACTCATACGTTCACCCCCCCCTTGATCAAACTTCTTTTTAATAAGAAAGAGACATATATTTCATATTAAGCATGTGTGGAACAAATTGATCTCTTAAAATAGTTGAACTGAAAGCTGCATTATAAATGTATCCGGTTTTATTTCAGCTCTTTTATCCCCTGCATATACTGGAACTTCTGATTCCTTATTTCCTGGGATGAAATCTGTTTTTTGTTCTTTTTTTTAAATAGTGTTCATCATTAATTGATGGACACCAGTCAAGTGTCCGATGGCTCTCATCTGCCGCCGCTGGTTGTAATTTAATAAGGTACAGTGATCTGTTAAGTGTGCCCGTGAGGAGCTCACTGTATGGTCAGTGCCGAGACAGATGGCACATTAGTGGCGCAGAGAATTTTTGGGATGTGTTAAGTGGGCCTAGAGGCATGTTAGTCATTATTGCCTTGCAGTGAGCTAATTAGTAATGAACCCCTGTAGCATTGTGCGTGTGCATTTACAGTGCACTCCGCCTGTGGGCTCGTTTCCCCTGTCATCAGGAATCATTATTAACAATCAGCAGAGTATTCATGCATGTGGCAGAGCGTCGAGGCTCTCGTCGGCCCGAGCAGGAATACGGACCAACAAATGGTTCATTTTCTTTTCCTCCCGAGACTTCTGAGTAACACCCTCTGGCGACGGGAAGAGAAATCAAGTTATCACTCCTCCCTTTTCTTCCAGCGCCACTCTCTCAGTACTCCTTCCATTCTTTGTTTCCGGCTTTTGGTTTAATCTCAGCAGCTCTGCTTCGTTGCTCTTCGTCCAGCTTTACGACTTTTCCAAAGCCCTCCTCCCCTTTCTGTGTCTCTGTCATCTGTCCACCTCCCCCCCCCCCCCCCCCCCCCCCTCCTCTCCTTCCATCTAGACTGAAATATTGATGCAGGGTAAATGACATCAGTAGTCGGTTGCAGAGAAATGATGCCGCTCAGGCTCTCCTGGCTGTTTTTCTCATTATTTTCCCCCATTCTTGTGTCTTCGTCGTGCCTTCATGCTTTATTTATCATGATTTGTGGGCTCGTTTTTTTTTTTGGCTTCTCGCCTCTCCCTCGTTATTTCTTTGAGTTCTTCTTTCTCTGTTGTTTCATTAGATCGTTGAGGAATGTGCGTCTTTCTTGACATACACACTTACATAGGAACATGCACACACACACACACACATGATGCAAGAGAGAAAAGACGAGTTGCGTTAAAGTCTTTGTTGCCTTAACAATGTGAGAAAATGTGGAAAACGGCCCAGCGGAGTGAAGAAACTAGTTAAAACCTTTTTTTTACATGACTTCAGAAGGATTTGATCTCGTCAATCCGTCATTGACTTTATTGTTTTTATCCAGCGTTAATATGAAAAATATTACAATTCTCTGTGACGCAGGGAGATAATGAGCCAAGTCCCTGTGACATCTGGAGACTCGTCTGCCGAAGACAATTACACACATTTCAGTGTTGTTGGCATCCAGCCGCATAACATTTCGAGACATTACATGTTAAATGGCTAATGTGCAGTTTAAAAGGAAGTGCGATGTCTTTCTTTCCATTGTTCAGAACACAAAATATATATTTGTGTCATCGGCATAGAAATGCACCAGTTTTTAGCACGTTCAAAATGACCTTAGTTGTAGCGTACATGTTTACGAAGTGTAGATTCACACATCACTCCATTAACACAGATTACACCACACAAACTAGTCCCTGCACGTGGTTGTTATTAAATATTCACACCTCGTAGCTGTGTAAACTAAAGCAACTGATAAAACTAGCGTTAGCTTAAACCCATTTAAAGTGAGGAGTTAAAGAGATAATTGGATATTTTTGGAACTTATGACCACCTGACTTTTTGTCAAAATGCTGGTTAATTATGAAGTAAACTGAATAACATTTCACAAAAATAATCCATATATTAAATAAGAAAACTGAATGCCAGCAACTCTGGACAAGATCACCAAATTAGGTTAGCTTAGCATGAATGGATATTTCTCACTCATTCTGTGTTACATGAATACTACCAAGTTTGAAACACACACGTTTCTCCATGCTCGCATTTATAAACGAGCCAAAGTCTGGATTTATAGTTATAATTGCATCATTTGGCTCAGACTATTAATTTCGGATGTTATTTTACAGCTTAACTCTGTTAAAATAATCAATTGCTTTTGATTGGACGATGCCACAAACGTTTCCAAGCAACCATTTTGACCAATACAAAAGTCTACACCAACTAAGACACTTTTATTTGGTGCAACCCAATTCAGTGAATCATTAGTTTGACGCCAGTAGAACTCAGGACTGACACACAAACTTGATGGATTAACGAGTAGCTGATGCATTTAATCCAGACGAGATGAACTAAAAGCGGCATTTAAGTGAAGAACAAAACGGGGCTGAGAAACAGAACATCTGTAGTCTCCACAGCATCACAAAAGATCCTGCGTTAGAAATTAGACTCCAGACTCCAACTCGGTGTTCAAGACGATTGAACAGGGCAGAATCATTCACCATCTAAAATACCGAGCTTAGTTCTGAGAGGATGAGTAATGCTGCGTTTCAACAGTTTGCTAATAGAGTAACAGAAGATGGAGTGTCGTGGTGATCTCTATCTGACTGAAAAGAGCCCGTATTCATAAAATGGAAAGATTACATTATAGGACACTTTATTTCAAGACCTATATAGCAAGAAAGTTGATTATTAAGTTTATTGGGGTCAAGTGTTGGCACTTTCAGAGTAAGTTCAGTGAAAGCAAGTTATTAAGTTGTAGAACAAAGTCAACGGACTCCATTAAAGATGTCCTTTAGTTATCTGGTATGAAGAATATTCAGGGGACAGGATGACGTTTTCATTTCCTGAATCCTTTCAGACAACAGAAGAGATACACAGGAGACATCTGGAGGAGATGAGTGTGAAGTACTGACGCTGATTTGTTTTCGTGAATTGATTTGTCGCTTGATGTCGGATTCTTTGAGGGTGAGGAATTCATCGCAGGTTTGACACCATCAGTGGAAGGACGTACGATGTCATGAAGACCTTTGGGTGGTTTTCACTCAGATATTTGTTTCCAAGGTGCAGCCAAGGATCGTTTGTGAGTTTCCCCGAACAATACGGGTGGTCACTACCCCAATGTGATGGGTCGTTAAGATTAATTACCATTTCACAACTTGGTTAAGACCATTTCACAGCACATCATTATCGCCCGCAACGCTGTCCTTTGCACAAAGTCATTAACGATGTTATTTCACTATTACTGTAATCTAGTCGGATACACAAATACGGCAGTAATAGAATTTAAAGGCAATGAGTAAAGAGAACATCAGCAGCACGGAAATCTGCAGTTAAATTTACTGCACATGAGTGATTTGTAATTATTGCTGCAATCTTTCCCTTTTTGCACCATTTAGTGTGGTGCAGTTAGAACCAACAGACACCACTACGTTGAGGATGAGAGATGAGCTCGATAGTTGTCTTATCTACACAGACACTGCAGAGTTTTAGAGCCTCGTCCATAAGGGTTCATCTTGAGATCATCTGTGTTACTTCAGCTCGTATTAATAACAGGAATGCTTATCACCTTTGGATGTGGCGATAAATTCACATGTGCTTTGACTGCAAATTGATATTGTTGGGATCCAATAATATCAGCCAACCAATATACCAGTCGAGCTCCATTATGTAAACGTGTTCATGTTTATCAATATAAATTACAGGTTGTGATCATCCACGGATTGAAAACTGGCATTTGAAAAAGCTGAAAGTCTTTTAAGAAACGATGTCTTCAATGTAAACAGTTGTTACTACGTTTTACCAATGCCACAGATATGCATGGTTCCCAGAGGATAAATCCTGACTCTGGTGATCCTGTGACTTTTCCTAGAGTTTCACATTTGTGGATCTGAGGAAAATATCTTGGCTATCACATATTCATATTCCCATTCTTGATGAATCTCAAACTTTTCACAAGATGCATTTGCACCAAAAGTTGTACAGATATTCATAGTTCCCAGTCGATGTATCCTAAAGAATGACCTGGCTTTTCCAAAAACCTCAAAAACTGCCAGATGGTTATCCATGAAATCTGGTGACAGAGATTCATGGTCCCCAGTGGATGAATTGTATAAACGTCGATCTTTTCATCTATCTTTTCGTCGATCTTTTCATCCATTTCGTCAAAGATAGTGTTTGTCCGATACTTCAGTTTATGACCAAAAACATGCTAAACTAATGACAGCCCCATCAGCTTCAGCTGCACTTTGCATGTTTTGCCATGTTAGCTTAAACATTAGCATGCTAGCATTACCATTGTGAGCGTGTTAGCATGCTGATGTTAGCATTTAGCTTAAAGCACCACTGTGCCTAAATACAGCCTTACAGAGCAGCAAGCATGGCTCTCGGCTCTTACGTCTTGTTTAGGAAACATTTTCCTCATTTCACCAATTGGACCAAAGAAGGCAGCGAGTACAGTACAGTAGCACGTTTTGTGATTTAGCAACCAGGACATTGGTTTTTTTTTGCTTTTGAGGTTTTTTTTAAATGCTGTTTATAAATTATTTTGCAGCACAAGTCAAATGTATTCAGAAAAGCTGTTGGAGCCTTTGTAAAAGTTGGACATGGGATTTTTGAATACTGACACCAGCCTCTCGGTAATCTACTTTTTTTTTTTTTGTAGTTGCCGTATGAGTCCTTCTGTGGTCAGCACTTGTGAAGGCATTTTTGTGAATGCTGTGCAAGAAGCAATCCTACTTTGTACTCCCTTCCATTGTGTTAGGGTGGCAGCAGAAACTCACAACCCGGCTACAAGAGATTGAAACCTTTAAAGCAGATTTAGGATTTAGATTAGCAGACGAAGATGCTAAACCTTCGCCTTCAGCAAAAATGGAAAGTGTAAAGACAGCCAATGGGCTGAAAGGGGAAGTATCCTGGAGGGGAGGCTCCTTTTTAATCCAGATCTCCTCAATCTAAAAAAACCAAACTCTTTTCATTACACACAGTACATTAGTCTAGTGTGTGTGTGTGTGTGTGTGTGTGTGTGTGTGTGTGTGTGTGCGCATGATACAGCAGTCTTTGTGTGTGTTCCCCGCTGACCTAGTCTTGGATGTTTGCCACTGATTGGGCGATTGGCTTGTGGATGGAAGGAAAGGAAAGGAAAGGTGGATAGCTGCAGGAGGGTGGGAGGGAGGGAAAGGAAGAGCGGCAGCCCTCTCTAATCTTTGTCTGGTCAGGGAAACGGCGCAGCAAGCAATACAGCTTCATCGGCCTATTGTCAGCACTCTGGAGCCTCTCGCATGCCTCTGCACACACACACACACACACACAGACACACACACGTTCAAAGCTCATTTGAATATGCCCACACGGTCGCTCTGATTTCACTGTCAGTCGCTTGCAGACTCACAAAGTTGACTCTCCCACTTCCCATACACACACACACACACACACACACACACACACACACACACACACACCTGCCTTAACTCATGTATCCAGAAGCAGAGATTTGCTCTCTTAATAGAGCTGCTAATCTCTCTGAAAGGACCTATTTTGCATTCACAGTCCAACCTCTCTTCTTCTTCTTCTGCAAACACAGACACATACACACACTGGATCTCTCCATTTGTCTTTAGTTTACATTTTACCCCTGGAACTCCAGCGTGTCTTGACGACATTCAGAGCGCCCTTGTGACGAGCAGAACGATCAGTGAGACAGCAGAGATAAAGTGCT
>NW_022280054.1:11841227-11871334 GCF_004355925.1 Anarrhichthys ocellatus | reverse complement strand
TGTGTGTGTGTGTGTGTGTGTGTGTGTGTGTGTGTGTGTTCTGTCTCATCAACTCCAGGCACGTCTGGCCTCTGCTTGCATAATGCTACAGTAGGGCACATCTTTCTACCCCGAGGCAACAGTTGCTAGGGTTGCCGACAGGTCGGCCACCGCAGCGATGAGGATAAATGAGCGAAGGGCTCCCATCAGCCCCTGGGTCACTCTCGCTCTGCCTTTCTCTCTCTCTCTCGCGCTCTTTAGCACACACACACACACACACACACACGTTCTCCTGCTTTCAATCCTGAGAAAGTAAATACCTGCACTCAAGCACATGACTAAACACTTTGAAATCATATTTCACAGCCCATCAAACACACACATGGAGCCGAATGCACACACCCTGCGGTAACGTTCACACACACACACACACAGTTGTTTATTTCCATCCCTCAGCTTTTCTACAGTACTCTCAGTGCTCCGCCGCAAAGCACAGGGTTTGCTGTTTCGACTCCAGCTTGTCGAACGGCGTCTGCCTGTCAGTCATGAGCCGTGGGCTCCGAGCGCGCCACAGATCCATCATTGTAATGATCATCTGCTCTGGCATCTCATACATCACATCCCCCGCACTCATTAAATGTACTGTAGTCGCTCCTTTAGTCACACATCCCGTTTCTGTCCATCTGTCTCAAGGCGGCGGCGCTGTATCGCACTTATGATGTGATGCATGGCCGATTATGTGTTGTCAATATGTCATCTCACCTTCTGTGCTCAGTGGAGGCGCAGTTGAAAGTACTTATATGTGTTTATTGAGATAATAACCAACTGGACACCATTGTGTATCTACGACCTTTCTTTTACAGCTTTCATCATTTCACCGTCTTCACCGTGTTCAGTGTGTTCACTGATTGTCTTTGTGTTCTGTGCTGACTGCTTTTCTGTTGCTTCTTGTCTACAGGACGACGTAGATGTGGAGGATGACATGACTATTAGAGAGGTAAGATGGACGGTCAGTCACACAACATGAACACACACAACTTACAATCAGGCAGCAACCTTCGGTTCTGCCGAGTGAAGCCGATGCGGAAGTCTGTTAAAGCTGCATTCTCTCTAGTGTCCACCAGGGGGCGACTCCTCTGGTTGTATAGAAGTCTATGAGAAAATGACTCTACTTCTCTCTTGATTTATTACCTCAGTAAACATTGTAAACATGAGTTTATGGTCTCAATCTCTAGTTTCAAGTCTTCTTCAATACAGCATGATGTTCATTTAGTACATTATGGTCCATTTAGAGTCAAACAGACCATAAAGCAGGGGATGCTTTAGGGCGGGGCTACACGGTGATTGACAGGTCTCTGCCAGAGACGTATACAACGTCCCTACTAGGGGTGGGGGAAAAATCGATGCAGCATAGTATACGGCATCTCTACATCACTCTACCGTCCATATATGATCACTTCCATTCCCTGGAATGAATGTCATATACCTGCTTTAGTTACAAGGGTTAAAAGGTCAGTTTGCTGATCCTGTGTGCGTGTGTGTGCGTGTGTGTGCGTGTGTGTGTGTGTGTGTGTTAATGGTAATAAAGGAGCATGTCAAGGCTCATTGATGGGTTTTTAAAATATATATATTTTTAATTCTGTGGCACAGAGGAAGGAGATATACAGTAAATACGGCTTTGATACACCTACAATACTTGTTAGTGGGATACATTCGTTAAAACATAAAAACATGGAATATGACCAGCGTTATCTTTTAAATCAGTGGATTCTTGTATGCGTATCAGTGTTTGTCTCACTGGAATCTTACACCTGATGACATCACGGCCATGACAGACCTGGCTTTTTTCCGATTCCTCAATATCCACCAGACAGGCCGATTACCCTGGAGTCTTGTATTTTTGGATATAATATCATTCATAATTCATCCATCAACAGCACCTCTCATTTCCTCTCTGTCAGCCACACATTCCTCTCTCTCACTCCATCCCCCTCTCTTCTTTGTGTCATCGTTCACCTCTCATACGTCTGCCATGTCGTTGCTTCTCGCTACATCTCCCTTCCCTTGTTCACCATTCACCTTCCTTACCTTCCGTTGTCGTTAGGCCCGGTGTGATTTATAGAGTCGTGCGGTGCCCGGCCCATTGATTGTCTATCAGAGGGAGGTGATTTGTCAGAATACTCGGTATGTTTGATGCCTCTGCCTGCTGATTAGTGACGGACACCGGGCATAAAGACATCTACTGTCAACAGCATCTACTGTCGCTCCCAAGTTTTAAAGTAAAAAAAAAAAAAAAGGTTTTGTCAACAAAGTCCGGCTGTAACGGTAAACCTGGAGATTAAAGTCGAGAGAGTTTCATCTTCCTCCTGTGATGTGTATCTCTCATTCTCAAACTCCCGCCTCCTCTCTCTGTGTGTTTTTGCAGATTGCAGAGTGGGAGGAGCAGCAGCTTGATGAGCAGGTCAACTTCAACAACTGCAAGATCGACCCCGCCCCTTTCCAGCTGGTGGAGCGCACGTCGCTGCATAAGGTCTGATTGCAAATACAGCTGTTGATCAACCTCTCTGTCTGATTTTGTGTGTGTGTGTGTGTGTGTGTGTGTGTGTGTGTGTGTGTGTGTGTGCGCGCGCTACTGCGTTTCTGTTTATCCACTCTGACATCATTGCAGCACTTGATTGGTTTGGGGAACGCGTGTTTATTTGTATTTCTCAACTGATTCAAAGTGCTGTATACAACATATAAAAGACATTTAGACAATAAAATAAACAAAAGCTGATATATATTTGAAAATAGGGAAATAAAGACCAAACCAACAAAAAAAACGGTAAAAATCTTATATAACTAATTAGAAGGCAGTGGTTAACAGACCCTTTTTACTTTCACAAAACAAAGAGAGCTCCAAGATGAAGTCATATTTGCTTACAGTCTTTATCACAGTTCCAAGTATGAGTATTAATCCAGAACACGGCAACCCTAACTGTACGTGAGTCACTCAACGAGTCTAAAGAATGACTTCATGTCATCGTCACGATCCCCCGACACAAACAGAAGCACTTGGAAAGCAAACTGCCACCAGGTCCGATCCTCTCGGTGCTCCTGTGGTGTTTTTAATGACGTTGGAGGAGCCTGCTAACAACCCAAAGAACCACACACACAACACATTTCACCCTACGGAGTCGAGGAGCGAAAGTGCTGTATAAGGAATCGTTAATGGCCGTGTTGATTTAGTTTTCTCACTGCGGCATTGAAAGCACACACACACACGTATTTCTATGTTGAAAGACCTCACTTCCTACCAAGCACACACACACACACACATACACCGACTCTCTCTGGCTTGCCAGCAGCTGTGGCAGCGCCATAATGTCCCTTATCTCTCTCTCTCTCCCTCTCCCTCCTCCTCCGGGCTCTGCGTGAATACTCTTTAAACATTTAAGAGAGGGATCCTGCACCAATCCATCTCGCTCCCCTCCCTCCACTGCACACTGCCAAAAGCCAATACCACGCACAATCTCCTCCAGCATATTAAACACCGCTGCGTGTGTGTGTGTGTGTGTGTGTGTGTGTGTTCTCTCTACATATTGTCCTGTTTTCTTGCTCAGCCTCTGGATCTGGCTTCCATTTATCTCATGCTGTTAACTCTTGTTGTTGTTGTTCTTCTTCATCTTCTTCGACTTGTTCGTCTCGTTCTTTTTCTTGTTGCTCTTCTTCTTCATCTTCGTCTTGTTCTTGGTCACTAATTAACACATTATATCTCATTTGTTTAAAACACACATGACCAAGACCAAGACATAAACCCTTGTAGAACCCACAACATGAACGAGATATTACAAATGGTAATTAGTGAGCTTCAGAGAATGAAGATTGAAGGCTTTTCCCCAAACCTCTTCCTCTAAACATTGCTATGAACACCACATAAAATATGTCCATTTACCTCCATTGTAACTCAATATATTCACCACAAGAACAACGCATTAGAGATCATTTGTGGCCAGTTTAATGTTCATTAACTGGCCTCCTGTCATTTTGTGAAAGCAAAGCCGGTTGAGTATCCGTGTCTCACACTGCTGTACAGACGGTCAATTGGTTGTGAAATGCCATTTGCAGCCCTTTTAATCAGCGCGTTCCATTTTAAATGGATGTGGACGGGCTGAGCTGGAGGTGAGCGGACTCTCGTCCCCAGAGATGCTGCTGTTTCCTCCTGTGGGGGAACTCTCTGACGGATTACATTACGACCGGCCCTGGACTAAAAAAAAATCACTTAACAATAGTTTTCTTGGCACAGCTTCCGTTTGCGTGGATCAATTTCAGATTTCCCAAATGTCCATTCTGGCAAAGCGAGAAGTCTCGTTGAACACTAAAAGGGTCCAGAACAAACAAAGTCCAGTTGGCATCAATCCTGCAACCTTTCTGATCCGCCGACACCGTTTCTGAGCTCTCGCTCTTCTTGACTTGAGCCGCATGGAGCAACCCTCCTCTGCTTTAATACTGGAGCTGAGATTAAATGACACTTTAATGATCCCCGTGGGGAAAGTGAGTTATCGCAACAGCAAATACACAAGTGATACGGTAGGGCAGAGTGTATTAATAGAGCCACACAGGGTCATAGAAACATGCAAAACACACATTTCCAACTGTATCAAAGTTAAAACAAATTAAGATGTGATAACAAAAACATGTCATGACAAAGTCAGTATTCACAGAACAGTTTAGCACTGTTGTTTTAGCCATTTGCTCTGCATAGAAATGTATCATATTGTTTTTTAAAAGGCAAATAAATTCCATGAATCACACAAATACAAACACAGTGATGGTAAAAGGTTTGACAGTTATCAGTCCTCTGTAAAGAGGATATTGAACACATTACAACAGTATCATTTAACAGGAGAAATGTTTAAAGTAACTTAACCCGTGTAAATGATGACATTGACTTCCACTCTATTATTAGGAACATTATTATCCATTTTTCTAAATAAGAGACTCGGGACGCTTTAATATCTTCGACCTGCGTTTGACCCCATTCACGAGACAGCTGTCACGGGTTAATGTGTGGTCGAAACCATTAGTAAAGACCTCCATACACATCCCTGCTAAACCATATCATAATGATAATAACTTTATCTATACAGCACCTTTTAAAAACCGAGCTTACAAAGTGCTTTGACGGACACAGCAAGGCAAAGACAACAGAAGCAAGACAAACTGAGGTCACACTTACATCCTGATGCATATCAGCTGGTTTTAAGAAGTGATTAAAAAGAGATTAGTGATTCTGAGAGCGTTGTCTCCTCAGACAGGTCGTTCCATACGACACACGGTTACAAATTAGTAGCAAGTAAAGTTGTGCTTCAGTTACAGTAACACGGGTAGCAGCATGAAGTGAGAGATATTCTGCTTTCATCACAATATTCATCACACCGTCCTGAAATAAGAACTGTTAGCGTTAAGATACAAAAGATGCTTGAATTGTTGTTACCATCAACTCCACTATCTAGTAGAACCAGTACAAGCTGGTATCGAACAATTCAATCGTTTCTTTTTTTCTGTGTTACAACGAGCAGCTGGAACGCTCTGAATGTCTCCTTCACATAATGAATCCATCGTGATCAAACTTGTCAACGTTGAATAATTGAAGTCGGCGGTGCGTTTGCCTCAACCGAGCCTCGTTCTCTATTTAAAGTAGGAGCAGCAGTTTGTCTTTCTTTAGTGTTTCACTGATTGTTCCCCCCCCTTACAGACACACACCATCTTCTCCCTGCTGGGCCTCGACCACGCCTACGTCACCAGCATCGGGCGCCTCATCGGGGTGGTGTCCCTCAAAGAGGTAGGAATCCTGTCTCGTAGTTACTCTGCATATTTCATCAGTGAGTTTAGTGGTTTCATATGCTTCTTACACTCAGGATCCATTTTATCTTCTCCTGTTAAAGAAGTCGTGACTATCATCAGTTACACAAGATGCAAATTCTCTGCTTTCATAATTGTGAAATCAATGTCGGTATCTCCAGGGCTGCTCCGCACACACACACACACACACACACTCACACTAAGGATTCCTCCTCCCTCTGCCTGTTATGCACTGTGACAGACTAAAGGCTGCTAAATATTGCTGTCTCTATCTATTGTCTCTCCGTCTGTTCTCTGCCCCCCCCCCCTCTCTTTCCATCTCTCTCCTGCCTCACAAACAACTGAAAAATAACCCTTGCTCTCTGTGAATTGGCCAGGAAGTGGTGGTGAGAGGATTGCTGCTGAGTGCATCGCTGCTTGCCTGTCCCTGACATTTAGGCTTTTTTGTTCTACGTTCCACCAGCAGACAAAAAAACAACAAAAAGCCAGCCATGGCAGATAAAGCCCAGCCTCTGCCTCGTCTGTCTCACGGACACGCTGTTATATCACAGCGTCGCTGGTCCTTACGGGCGAGAGGAAACCGCATATTTCCACCCTGCAGCATGCAGACACTATTCTTTTCAGTGCAGGATTTGTAGCACCCAGACCCTTCACCCTATCAGCCAAACTACAAACTGGGACCAGACAGAAAACTCAATAATAGAGCAGCAGAGAAAGCAGAGAGATGTGATGAAGAATACTTTCTCACAGCTCCAATGTGTTTACAAGAACTAACAACAATGACCCATAAAGTAGAACATATTGTAAAGGGTAAAACACTAGAGGCCATATAAAGCCAATAACCTCACAAGACGGTCATCTTTTCCTTTCTCGATGAATCAAAATGTAAATCATCTTTTAGAAATCACACATGCATGTTTTGCTGTCTGGACCGAAGCAGGTCGGACCTCGAGCCGGAGGCGGCTGGGAAGTCAGCTGCTGAATAAACACTACATCAGGGGTCGCTAATAGGCGGACCGCGGTTCGGGTCTGGACCCAGACGCCGTTGTATCCGGACCCTGGACCTCAGACCGATAGATAACTGAGAATTATTACATTTTGACGGAGCGCTTCTATTTTAGCCGGCGCAGCTTTTCCAGCCTTTACGGCACTCGTTCAGCGGTGCAGGAAACACACCGACCAATGACATGTGTTATAAATCACATCACGTGATGCTACTCAGCCAATCACATATGTGTATTCTGATAAACTTCCTGACTCGAGTGAGATTTACACACACACACACACACACACACACACATGGCAGAGACGAGGAGAGAGACCGAGGAGTTGGAGAATAATAAGTGAGTCAGATAAAAGTAGTAAAAACCAGTTCAAATAGTTAGCTAAAAGTAATGGATAGATGGTTGAAATAGTTCAGTGTTACGACACTTTCAAGAAATTATTTTGAATTAACAGACAGAAGGAAGTGTTCCCATTGCGTCTGATGATCTTGTGTTTGGTCGGGAGTCTCCTCATAAGGACTCCTATACATCGGTACTCGTGTTTGGACAAATCTTTTTCTGTTCTGATAACATCTAAAGGAAATGTCTATGTTTGGTCTCAGTTCATCAACACGTTGCAGATGTTTACAGTTCAACGTTGTACGTTCTGTAGTTGGTGTTCGCTAAACCACCAAAATGCTTTCCAAACTTCCATAATTGGTGCTTGTGTCTTATTGGCTGTGGCTGCACATTCTTAATCAAAACTTCCTGTTATCACATCTGCAAAGACAATGTAGTGGTAATTCAGCTTGGCCCTTTGGTTTTACCTAAAGATCTCAGCCACTTTGATTTCCTGCATAAATCCTCCATTTTACTGAACATTTCTGCAGTTCGTACTGTGACAGAGCAGGTCTGACCCGTGACTGGACATTCTTTCATCTACTTCCAGTTCTCCGGTGCGTAGGTGGCAAGGCGGAGCCGCAGAGATTAATACATGTGCAGTCATTTCTCCCTCTCATTTCTCTTCTCCTACTTTCTGTGAAATGATTCAGCAAACAGCAGCATAAGTCAACGTCACTCCGACCTCACTTTCAGCGCACGCTGCCCTCTGACCGTGATCTATTTTCCTCTGATACGTTTCGGGAAAAGAGGTTCCAGTGCCAAAGAGAAACTGTCTGGTGTGCCAGTGCTTCAGATTGTGATGATCTTTCACTGTAGAGCGAGGCCTGTACAGCGTCAGGGTTAGCTCTTCTATTTCCACTCGTCCACTCGTGCCAAAACCTGTACAAACCTGTAAAAACGGCATAATAAAGCACTGTATAAATCCCTGTACCAAATAGTGCAATGTAGGCACAAAGGCACAAAACAACTCACGTGACCAAATGTAAAACGTACTGTAGTCTCATGGATGAAAGTGTGTATATATATACACACACACAATACTCAAACCAGACAGTATTCATACATACAAAGTCACTTTCTATTGATGCACACTATTCTCCCATGATGCAATGCTAGACCTTTTGCACTGGTGGAGATAAAGTGTCTTATCCAAAGTTTGCTACTTGTATATTCAAGCCATATGTGCTGTTAGGCTACTCTGACTCTTAAAAGCCTTAGCTTGTGGTTGGTTCAGGCGTGCATAGCCTCATTGGCGTGTAACCTGCATGAGTGTTCCAGACTTGAGCTCTTTGTCTTTCTCCATCCAGCTCCGTAAAGCCATCGAGGGCTCCGTGACGGTGAAGGGGGTGAAGGTGCGTCCTCCTCTGGCCAGCTTCCGGGACAGCGGCACCAGCAGCAGCGAGAACGAAGCCACCGAGCTCCACAAGCTGTGGGATCGCCACAAGAGCCTGTCGCTGCCCCGCGACCACACTCCCTCCGAGTCCGACGAGAAATCCCAGTGAGGGGGAAAGTGGAGGAGGACGAAGAAGAGCAGGTAGAGGAGGAGGAGGCGTTGCGATGTTTAATCTCCCAAAGCCACGGAAATGCAAGAATCCTCAGGGCATAGGATCGATATTTAATCCTGGAAAGAGTCCTACTGCTAGCCTCTTTGTAGCTCCTCACTCCTCTTCCTCATCTACTCCTCTTCCTCCCCACCGTCGACTTTTGCGTCATGGACCCACCAGTGCTCTCATCCAGGAGTCCTGCACTGACCAATCCAGACACTCCGCAGGGTAGAGGAACACAACTCAACCTGTGCCCTGCTCTCCATTTACCCTCGGGAACCCACAGCAGAGCGAATGTGGATTCAATATTGTTTTGGTGGGGGGGGGGGGGGGTGAAATCTTTTTTAAAAGGGATTCTTTGTCTTTCAGCAGACTTTGTTTATCTTTTGAGTTGAGATCAAAGTTTCGCAGCTTCTGCAGAAAGTTCATCTTTTGAACGAGTCTTCCACTTCAGCGACGATGACGAGGAGGAATAACGTGTACTGTGAGTGTGAGTGTATGAAGTGAGAAGAGGGGAGGTAGCAACATTTCTTATATGATTTATTTTCTTACGCATTTCTTTTCCAGCTTGAATCATTGTATTTGTGACTGATCAGGTGGTCTGGGTTTAACTGGAATTCGCCGCGGCTCCATTTCTTTGTATATTACGCGACAGTTCGCCCTAATTGAGAAGCACCGGACTACAAGGGGTCGGATGCATTTACTTGTTTCCAGTACACCTCTTCTCCTCCGGTCCTCTCATCTCTTCACTCCCGAGTTCTTAATGGTCAGATTTGCGAGTATAGTCTATGCAAGCAGACGTGCCTGTTGGCAGCGGCGGACGCATCCGTAGCCCTTCACATATATATAGAATGTGCACTCCTTTCATCCCGCAGAGCTACGGGCCTTACATCACTATAAGACACGTAGAACACACACATGGGGGGGGCGATGCACAAGACCGGGGCGATGCACTCCGGGAGGCGAGGTTTTTCTGCTTATCTAAATATAGCTCTTAATAACCGTTCCAGAGACGGTTGTGGGGGGAGAGGGCAGGAAGTGAGGGGGGGGGGGCAAATGGACGGCTGAAAGAATGAAGAAATCATTACCTAACCAGCTGCTGTGGGGCCTCTCATCAATCTGCCTTTGATAGTAATGGAGGTAAGCCAACACCCCACCCCCCACCCCCCCCCCATCAGCTATATGATGTCATGGTCCAGCCAGACTCCACATGTCCAGCAGTCAGATGACAATATGTGAGCAGAATCAGCTTGAACAGGGAGATTAAACGCTAAAGGAAATCCATAACTGGGAGCAAAATGTAGAATAACCACTTATGAAATGTAGCTCGTCTTCACCCTCCATACCTCCAGATCACGACTAAATTATCGCTCCAGCTGCTCGCCGGACGTAGCTGACCGACTGAATCTGTTTCTGGGGTGAATGAATGATTAATTGGCGGCGTGGTTTCTGATTCAGCAAGTCTGACATGACAGATGATGTATAAGTACTGTGTATTTAATAATTCATGTCTGCCATAATGCTTGAGGCTCGTCGGCGCGCTCTCTCTGCTCGTCGACATAAACACATTGATTTGTTTCTCCATCTTTTCCATATCTGACCGTACGTCCTTTAAGACACTCCTTTCTTTTTGAATCTTTTATTTAAGTTTCTTGGACGAGGCACAGACGTCCGCCTTAAATGTGCACACACACACACACACACCCACCCAGCTTCATAGACGCACTGCATGGGGGGGGGGGGGGGTATTTTTACTGGAAGTAAAACGCACACAGTAAAACAGCACGGCTTCGCATGACAGAGTGCATGTGAGTTTATTTTACATAAATATATATACGATCAAAATGTACCAAAAACAAAAGCTTGACAGAAACGGTGAATGTTGTTGAGTCTGTCGGCCATGTCGTGCCTGTGTGTTCTCTGTAGTTACAGTTGCTCCTGTTAGTCACTTTGATCAGCGTCTTCCATTCACTCACTGAGGGGGGGGGGGGGGGGTCTGAGCAAACTCACAGATTAATATATTTAACATCCTGTAATGTAAAAATCATATTTAACATCTTAACCAATCTTAAATTGTTGACTAATCTCTTTTTGAAAGAGATTTTGGGGTGGGGGGGCTTTTTATGATATTTGTTGAGTAATTTTTGACATTTGATGATTTCAAAGAGATAATGCTGTATTTTATGTCTGTTTTAAATCTTTTGACATGCTGTCTGAAATTATATGTAAAGTGCAAATAACACTAACGGGGTGAAGGCTTGCAATGGAGCGAGATAAGGGGGGGGGGCTGTAAGTTAATGTTGAAGGGACCAGCATGACGTCTGTTTGGTGACATTCCACAAGTGCCTTCATCGACTCCTCTTCATCAACAGGAATAACAAATCCACCTGTGAGATGTTCCTTTTCTAGCCATATGCATGCAGACGAGGCACTTTTCACACACAAATATGTAAGCGGGGGGGGGGGGGGTCAGCGGGTTGTGCAAATGTCACCATGGCAACCTGTCATTGTCGTCAGCCCCCCCCCAGGGACTGACTGAGATCCACTCGTCATTTGTTTGTGCTCTTCATCGATTCTCATGTATCCTGCCTCCTGTCAGAGCCCTCCTCCTCCTCCTCCTCCTCCTCCTCGTCTCATTCGCTACCAGGCAGCCGTAGACCGAGGTCGATGCATATTTATTAGTCTGTATTAATCAAAGTAGAAGTTTGTATAAAATGACGTTTTTCATTTTCTTTTTATGGATGATCCACTCGTAGGTAATCGATTTGTGCAATAACTGTTCATCTCACTTTGTAACTCCGTGTTAATCGATGTCGTGAACGCAAGATAACCTTATTTTTGTAAAGAAACCTGAAAAGTGTAAAAAGATGTTTGTATATGAGGAGCTCGTGTGCGATGAAGTGATATTTGAATGACGGTTTTCAGCGGGACGGTTTCCCCAGAAGCCTCAATAAAAGCTTTTATTTGATCTCACGGGAATCAGCGTAAAGATATTTAAGTGAAACACTGTTTGCACCTTTTGGGTGCTGGTCAGCCTTTGTTTTGGCTTTTGGGAAACCTTCCCCGTCTGGTCTTTAAAGGCTCTGTGGTGAATCTGTCATACAAGCCCGTCCTGAAGCACTGACGCTGGGTCAGTTCTATCTTCCTCTCCTTCAGTCTGAGGGGCTTCGATAGGACCAGATCCTCGCATCAGCTGTTGAGGGTTATCTTCTATCCACTCCTCACAGACTACATCGTACTGAAGGCCTCCACTACTGAAGGCCTCCACTACGGGCAAACCCCCCGAGGGCCAAACCAGACTGAGCTCAACAAAATCTAGAGATATTTTTCACACAGGAAAAAAAAAATGAACCATTGTTTTGTATATCAGGGATGAATAAATGCGATTTTAACAAACAGTGATTTTGTTGAAGATTACTTCCTGTTATGTCTTGGGGGACTGTAGCTGTGGGTCCTCTGCTTTGCCCCTCAGTCACAGCTGGAAAGCACCTGGAGTGTTGTTTTTGTGTTCCGCTGATTCTCCCCATGGGGAAGCAAACGCAGTATAATGTCCCAATAATGTCCCAATAAGTTCATTCTGTCCCCCGATCTCTTCATGGCACAGGGCGGCTTTACACGAGATTTGTTCCTAACCCTGCATGTTCAATGAGCAGATTTATACCCATAATTCAATCTACCCAAGGCTTAATATACTTTTATTTCCCCTGCACCTTTAGAATCTGTTTCAATGCAGCATTGGGTGTATTTGTCCTTCCTTCTTTGCATTTCCGCCGAGTTCCGACCGAAAGAAATCGGCCGCTACGACACTTTGAATGACGTTTTATTGGTAGTAAAGTGCTGGACACAACAAATGTTCTGTAGGGCTGAAAATGACGCACAGCTCTCATTTTAAAGTGCGTAACAACATGTATAGGGTATCTTAAGCCCTGCGACCTCAGTGAATAAACCTTTTCATCTTCAACAGAAGAGAGCATCCTGTATCCACATTAACTTAGACTGTTGATGTGTATAAGGTGCATGATTTTCTCATCTACTTGTGTGTATATATATTGTAGACCCTTCTGTCTCTGTGACATCACCGTTTCTTTTTCCCCAAAATGTGATAATATGCAAGGAGGTGCAGTTAGTGACAGTGTGGGCTCCGTGACATAGATCTGTTTGCAAGTCACTCTATTGCGAGCTGGTGAGTTTAATGGTGCGTTCGTATTCTTTTCAACTCGTTAATGCAGGAAAGTTAAGAAATATCACATGTCCGTGTTCTGTAGAGCATCTAGCCATGCGAGTATTCGGGACACAGACATCCAGCCCTAACAGTGAGCTGGAGGGAGGGAGGGGGGGGGCAGCAGCATCCCTCTGCTCACCAATGAGTCCTCTCTTTATACCTAATGGTACATTTTGAGTCCTCATTGTCTCATTCAGCTGCTGAAGTTCTGTAACCATTAAAAATCCCAAAATATTGAAGTTAGTCAAGTGCAGCACATCAGTGGCAGTAATGCAGACGATTGTGTGCTTTAGATGTGTCCCCCCGTGGGGAGTGTTCAGGGCAACAGTTGGCTCGCTGATGATCTGCAGCCGCACACTTTTTCACAGTCTCAATTTTGCGATTACGCCTTCGTTTCTTTGTCGGTGATTTTCTGTCCCCATCCGTCTGCTGCTTCATCATACACACACACACACACACACACTCTCCATTCTGTTTGCTGCGTGTGAATGAGGGGTGAGCATCTGGACTGCAGTGGGTGGAGAGTGCAATGCAAGAACAAAAAAGTTTAATGAGCTGAACGAGTTCATTCGTTAAGTAGGACGCTGCTCCGTCGCTCAGTGAATTAAAAACTTTATTTCAGTCATAAACACATACAGGTGCATAGTACCTCTGCACCAATCATTTAGGAGCAGTGGGCGACTGAGGAGCTCAGTGTCTGGCTCATGGACACATGCAGGAGGACAGTAGGAGCTGGGGTTTGGGTGTCTATGACAAAAGAAGCTGTATTCATCCTGCGTGCACAAACCCGTCATGACTAAAGTGAATTAATAGTTCTGAAAATATATCCAGACCTATATTCTGTTTGTGGTTTCAGATGTTCATGTCGTGACAGACTGGACTATTGGGATTATTGGGACTATTGGGATCGGCCGAAGTCTGCATTCTCCGTGTGGCTTTCTAGTTTCTCAGGATTCTGTTGTGGTTGGCACCCCATGTAATCTATAAATCACTCTAATCTAACTGCCAGTTAATAGAGGTAGCGATGTGACACCAACATGGTGATATCCTGTTACACAAGCGGGGTGTGTGTGAGTGAGTGAGCGCAAGTTTTCCCCAAAACTGAGCCCGACAGCAGCCCTGCAGTCGTTCATCTCTCTCGCGGTGAATACACTCGAAACACTCGAAACACTCGAGCGGCGTTGAGCAGAGCGCCATCTGTCCACGCTGACGCGCTCTCCTTCTGATGAATATTAAATAAAGGTCCCACTAGAAGAAAGAAAAGAAAGTCTTCCTTCTTCAGTAACTGCTACGGTGGAGACTGATCGCCGGTAAGAGGTGCAGACACAGTTCACTCTGTCTTCATCAACATCACACAAGAAGAACATCAGAACATCAGAACAGTACACTAAGTACATGTGCTGTCTGCCCGTTACATCATGTGTAAAACGGACAAACATTAGAATTATTAGGTAATGTTAGGAATGTGTTGTTAACCTTCATCAAACATCAGTGAGCTGTCATGGCTTTGTTTTAAAACTCCTTTAGCCTTTGCACGAGCAAAGCACAGAACGTTTTGAATAAAAAGAAAATTTATATTTTTTTCATAATTATGTTTTCATAATTGAGGGTGTGAAGTGATGTTGCCGTGTTCTGTAACATGTATCTTCAGCTATGATGATACAAAAAACAAATCCTTTTTTAACACAGGACCTTCACCCAGCAGCTGTCCGTGTTCAATTATTTTAATTTACGTCCATAACTTGGATAACAGAACAAACTGTTATTTTGAGCCAAACCATGATGTTTTATACTGAACCTAAGAAGCTTTGTTGCGTTTTGTTTTGTTTCAATGTATGACATAAACCTGGTGTTAAAAACTGCGACAGTAATCATTGAGAAAATACGCTTTCCTCAAAACATCATTGAGTGTAGTTTTGTTTTATGGGAACGTGGTTTTGCAGGAGACCGGGTCGGGTGATGATACTTGGGTGTTGGATGTTTATTCTGCAAGTGGCCAAACAATCTAATAAATACAGTTTTAAATGATTGTGTTTTTGGATTTGGACGAACTAGAAAAAAGACATTTTGTTCTTCAGTCATGCCGGGTGCCATTGTGTTGTCATTGTGTTTTATATGTTTGTGCTGCAGACGCAGGTAGAGGAGATGAGTGGTGACGGGCGTGAGGTTTCATCTCGCGTCTGTTTAAAGACTCACGTCAGTCCGATTACCTCGATTAGTATCGTCAGTGGCTCGGGATGAGTGTCTGTGCTGTCAGAGCCGACGCTGCTAATAATCAACCGTTTATTTCAGAAGAGAAGTCAAATCTGATGACTTACTTTGTCTGGATTTAAGTTCAAGTAAAACAGGTCTTTCAGGTCAAACACATTCACCCTGAGTGAGTGTGTGAGGATCACAAACCCTTCTTTTTACCTTCTAACAGCAGCTCTTCTACTCTGTGGCCTGTTCCCTCTGACCAATGACAGAGCGGGAAACTAAATACATTAAACAAATAAAAATAAACTAGTTTCATGAATATATATTTGGGGGGTTAAAACTCATATTTATTCCATGTCTGAGAAAATAACAAATCCTCATGTTTATCATCACACTACATACATAGATGACGACTTGCTATAAAAAGTATTAATATACAAGAAGAATGTGAAAAAAGTAAAAAACAACATTAAAGACATTCGATAATATGTGACGGTAACGTCCCGTTCCCCCGTAGATCTGAAAGCAACAGTTTTCACTTTTGTCTCATTTTTCTGCAACAAAACTATTTGAAGCATTCTATAATCACATAACAGATCCAAACTTTAATATTCCCTATCAGTCCACCATGCACTCAACAGCCGGCCTTTCTTGAGTGCAGGTGGTGATGTCGGGGGAAAGGTTTGACACAGGCTGCACAAACATAGAGGCCACAAATCAAAGGCGAGCTTCACTGCGGTAGGTGGGGACCCCCGGGGGCTCCATGGTCCGGCGGACACTCACCACCAGGGTACCGTCGGGGTTCAGGGTCCCACTGACCGACAACGGGTCCATGTCCTCTGGAAACAGGGACTTGTGGGTGAACGTGTCGCTGACGCTTCCATCATCTAGTACCTGCAGGACAGAGGTTAGAGGTTGATCTGTAGAACGAGGAGGGGACAGCTGTTAGAGAGAGAGAGAGAGAGAGAGAGAGAGAGAGAGAGAGAGAGAGAGAGAGAGAGAGAGAGAGAGAGACTGACTGACTGACTGACTGACTGACTGACTGACTGACTGACTGACTGACTGACTGACTGACTGACTGACTGACTGACTGACTGACTGACTGACTGACTGACTATTTTTCTTTCCTGATTGTCTTAATCATCTGATGAGTTCTCAGATTTAATGGAAGTTATTTTATAATTCATTTGCGATTGTATAAACTGAAAAATTCAGCAAATCCACACACTTAAGAAATTGGAAACAATAGCTCATATGGAATTTTTGCCTGATAAACAACAATTGATCATTTAAAATGAAATGGTTTTAAACTATATCAGCCATGTGTTATGGCAGATAGTGAAATAGCCACGAAATGCAACCTATTGGTTTCATGTACAAGGACATGAATTGTCTGATTTACCGGTGGAAAGTCCAGTAGGACCCTTTATAGCGGTGCACATGAACTAAATTCATCAACAAGTGGTTTTTACTGTCGTCCTAAAAGAAAGTACGGACAATGTGTGTCCCTGTACACGAAACCGAGTATTTCACGCTCTGCCGTGAGACTGTGTTGCTGTATTGATGTGTGGCGGTTGCAAATCAGAAGCAGAACTTTTATTGTATTTTTTTGTTGTTTTAAGCCGATTTGGCTGCTGATGCTTGCTGGTCTGATTATTATTCTGAAGTTGTACACGATCTGGATTCATCCTACATGTGCATGTATCAAATCCAATTTAAAGATGTGTTAATGCTGCAGATCAACATGCAACTGAGCAGAGCTCACACACACACACACACGCACACACACACCTTCTGGGCGTGAATGACAACATGGTGGTTGTAGGCCATCACCACCACATCGTGCGGCTCAAACTGGCTGACGTCAGCGGACATGTAGTAAGTGTCTCCCAGGCATCGCACGGCGCCTCCTGTCCCGCTCTGCCGGCCCGTCACAGCGCCGCCTGCAGGAGCTGCAGAGAAACAACAGGAGTTCTGCTTGGAACAACATCTGCAGTGAAGGGAAGCTACTGTTGGTGAAGACACTATAATTAAATAAATGTTCAAACTTAAACTCAAAATTACATTTAATAACAATAATAATAGTTTTCTTGAATCATTTCACAAACAATGGTTCATTTAAACATTTTACACAATTGATTCACACATATGTATTTCATGATGTTTTATTTATTTCATATATTTAGGTTATACTTTGGGGCTTCGTATAGTCACGTAAAGCTCTATTGCTCAGTTGTTTGTATGCTCTGACTAGAACACAAAGCCATTAAACGCATGAGAGACTGAAGCGTTATGTGTTTACTGCCTGTCTGGAAAGAGAGAATGTTTCACTAAAGAAGAGACTCCGTGGTTTCATCAAACACATGCAAGTCTTGTATTTGTATTTGATTTGACATTTGAGGACAAAAATACTCCAAATGAGTCAAAATCAGAATGAAATCAGATTGTAAGCCTGGTTTACTTGATTTAATCCGCCTGTAGCTTCACACCAGTAGTATCTTTGTTGTTATTGTGGTTGTTCCTGATTCGTGTGGCAGCAGAACTGTTTTAACGTTTCACATTAAGTCTTTAGATGTTCCTGTGTTTTATATTAGCACTCCACTTTATATGCATTTTCTGTCACCTTGCTGTTCGTTTTTGGAGCCGTATCGACTCTCTTTCTCACGACTCCGGCTCATTACTTTCACTGAGCCGCAGGTCTTTTTCTTTCTCTGTGGCGTTTTTCTTTCAATCAACTCGCCGCTGTAATGGGATACTAATGCCTCCTGCCTGCTGGTGGAAAACATAAATGAGAAAGGCGCCTGAAGAAAAGCTGCCACGGTTCCCATGAGCAAGACACTAAAGCTGTGACTGCTCCAGTAGAGCTGTTGAGCATGATAATGCTAGAAAGGCTCATTTAACCTTCCTCATGTAACTTTATTACAGCCCTTTATGAATGTACACAGATTCACACGTTTCATTAAAAATGACCTTTTATGCATTTCAACATTTCAACACAACTCCAGACTGTTTGTTTTTTATATTTTAAACGTAAAATGTTGATGTTATTCATCTGTGGAAAGTCTTTAAATCATACTTAACATGTAAGTGCAAAATGCATGCTTTCTTTTGCCCTTCGTTCCCCTCACCAGTGTGCCCATAGGAGGCCCTGCTCTGCCTGCTGAAGGGGGTCGAGCAGCTGGCTCCCCCGGGGCTCCCCTCTCCAAACAGACCGGAGCAATCGGCAGAGTCGAGAAACGGCTCGAAAAGGGGATCCAGAGAATCGGGCGATCCACCCAGCGAGCCCTCCGAGCGATAGGAGCTGGAGGTGCTGTAGCGGGACGATGAGCGGTAGGACGAGGAGGATCTGCGACTGGAAGATGTCAGCGATGCCATGATGGGGGATATGTAGGCTACACACTTGGAAAACACACTCCCACACTATTTTTCTCAAATGTAATGTTTGCTAAGTCGCCTTAGAATAAATAGTGACCAAAAACAGGAGTTTACTAAAAGTGGATAAGCTCTCTCTAACTGTCCAGGGGTCTTTGTTGTGGGTTTTTATAAAGCCCCAGTGCATTGTGGGTCAGTGGAGCACAGCGTGGGCTCTGCAGTGTTCTCCTTTTAGCCATAAATGGCAGTCCGTCCAGCCGCATGGTGCCAGGAATGTAACGGACAAACTGATAAGGAGCGGAGACCCCTTCTTATTCAGACGCACAGCAGAGATAAGGCTGAATGGGGGCCACTTGGAGAGGCCCCCCCCCCCCCCCAGCATGTGGTCATAAATAGAGTGGTGGAGTGGTCAGGTCGTCCGTTGGACTGGCCGAGCATTCAACGTGGACACTTTATCAATAATGCAAGAGAAAAATGGCCTTTTAAGTTCAGCAAAGCTGCTAATGGAATAACAGATAAAGTTCAGGTCTGAAACGGAGAGCGCTTCATGAGAGAAATAAGTCAAGCTCAGAAACACCAAATGTGCAAAATGTTTTTTATTTGGACGAAAGCCAAAGTAAATACGGCTCCGGTTGACCTTTACCATCCATCTTTAAAAGCTTTAATTGAAGTGACGTTTGCCTTTTGACGACACAGCTGTCCACCAAGCTGTGCTGCATGTCAGCGATAACATTCAAGACTCTCATATTAATACTTTAATGCTATGTACGTGTGTTCTTTTCATTGGAGGATGTGAACAATGACATCCGGCAGCACGTCATCCTGCCCTTCAGGTTACTGTAGCCTCCAGTCACAGCGGGAGCTATAAAGCTGAAACAGTGCAGTAAATACAAGCAGCATACATCACCATGACACTTGTATCTGTCCTTGTGTATAATATTATGCATTGATAAATCCTCCACAGCATATTTTTTTTAAACTGCTTGTCAAAGCATGTTTAAAAAAAAATCTTCACTACGGTTTGACCTGAAAGACGTGCAGGATGAGAGGAAACAGAGAGGTTTGATTTAGTAAACGCAGAGACTCAGCTGTCTCCTCTAACGCCTGGCAGTCAGCAGCAGAGCAGTTCATCCACTCAGCTCTCCTGCCAGAGGTCCAGCGTCTCCACCGGGACTACTGTTAGTCTCTGGGGGGCACGCTGTGGTCTCCAGAGCCCGGAACACAGAACCTCTCCTGACCGCCAACCAGGGGCCCAATCTGGATTTCCAAAGTGGAGGAGGACACAGTTGTGATTACAGGCACAACTCCTCAAGAGGGCTGTAGTTTGTCACACTCATACCTGAGGGAGAACAAAACACAACCATGTGTTTTAAAATCATTTTGATGATAATGGTCGCAACAAAAATATTTGATACTTGACTTTTGTTGACATACTATAGATTCACGATTCACGATTCAAGATTCAAGATGTTTATTGTTTCCTTCAAAAGTACATCATTGTGAAAGTCTTTCTCTGGGAGGCTCCAACAAAGAAAGAAAATAAATAGAGAATAGAAAAATACACACAAAATATAATACAATAAATATAATGACAAAAATACAAGAAGCAATGAAAATATCCATCTGTAGGAAACAAAGACAGAACCACACAGACATTAATGTTGCATATTGTCCAGGGGTTGGATTGCACTTTGTTTGTGTGTGTGTCTGTGTGTGTGTGCGTGCGTGTGTCTATGTTATTTATTCTTTATTGCCTGAACAAGCTGTTCTTCAGTCTGCCGGTGCTTTTTATGGGGGTCCTGTACCTCCTACTTGAGGGCAGCAGTGAGAACAGACTGTTTTGTGAGTGTGTTTGGTCCTTAATGACACTCGGGGACCCCCTGAGGCACCACTGGCGGCTGGACAGCTCATATCCAGTGATTTGCTGGGCCGTGTGACCGCCGCCCTCTCCAGTGCCTTGCGGTCCATGCTGGTGCGGCTGACACACCAGGTGATGAAGCAACATGTCAGGAGGCTCGCTGCAGCTCCCCGGTAGGAGTCACTGAGGATTTGGGTTACAGATGCTGATGGGCCTCTTTTATTTACAACAGTTGTGATGTGGCTAGCACATGTTAGGATCTTGTGAATATTTACCGCCAGATATTTGAATTTGTTCACTTTGTCCACAGCTGATAGAATAGTGGTCTGATGTATCACATGGAGGGCAGGGGACGGGGGGGGGGTTTGTAGTCATGTTGGAACGGGGTGAAGGAGTTATATAATATAATTTCCCCTTATGTGTTGAACATGATGTGTTCCTGCAGTTTTGGCCGTACCTTTCTAAGATAGGCCGGGTAAAAGTCCTTCTTCCAACATTCTATACTATGGCTTTTTAATGACATTATTTGATTTACTATGACTAGTTATGGGGATTCTACATACTTTATCCATGTCTTTTTTAAATTAATTTCTTCAATATTTTATGACATCACCCCATTTTATGCTTATTTTTCAGACTTATTATGTCAAGTTTTGTTGACATACTATATTGTGATTTTTTTATTAAATACTACACGTTTTTTTCGACACACTATAATATAACATTTTTCGACATAAAATACTCTGACGTTTCTTTCCATACTATACTGTGACTCCTTCATGCCATACTTTACGACATATGTTTTTTATGATTTTTTTCGATATATTATCCAATTAATGTTTTTTGTCATACAATACTGTGACTTTTTGGACAAACTACAATAAGAGTTTTTTTTTTTACTATTTTTAACATTTTTTTACATGGTGTTTTTTTTTTAGAAATCTCATACTATGACTTTTTTATGACATATTATTTCATTACTTTTTTCCCACATAGTAGACTATGGGTTATTAACGACCTACTTTTTTTGTGACTTTTCTTTTTTTTTTTACATGTAGTTTATGATGACTTCTTTGACACACTATGATGTTCATTTTAAAACCTTTTTATTTTGATGACAATGTAATTTGACTTTTTCACGACTTTTGTAGACATCTTTTAAGATTATTTTTTTATGACTTTTATCCGCATACCATATTTAGACTTTTTAACATACTGTAAGTGATAACACAGCTGAGTGCATCAACAGTGCGGAAGAAGTTTTACAACAGCGTACAGGCCGTTGGTATCTAACCGGGTCTGACAGGCAGTCTGGTCAGGACCGTGGTCAGGAGGAGGTTTCACACCTCATTTGTTTTCGGATCAAATTGAAAGTTCTGAAAGTCCAGACCAAACCAGGTGTGAGACAGTCATTTTCAGAAGTTGTTGAATATTTCTCCATCATCGACATCTGGCACAGGACTGCGTTGAACATAAATACATTCTTTCAGGTACATTGTTTGTGTATATTTCACCTTCGACCTGATTTGACATCAGGAACAAAGCTAGACTTTTCTCATTTGGTTGTTGTTTTATATGGAACCTTTTCTCTATTTACACATTTTTTTTAAACCTTATCAAGGAATATTTTATTTACACTCCAGCAAACCGGAGCTGGGAGGTACAAGGATGCAAAACCCTGATGATCTCACACATCAAGCTTTGTTTGAAATCCATCACGTCCTGCTCGATATTTCCATCCAGTCCCGCCCCCGAGCCCCTACCAACCACATGGATTACTCAGCTCCCCGGGGACCCATGATGTCATGGGAAAATGAAATACTGCTGTAGGATCACTAAGACCAGCATCACTTTGTGTGGTTTCTCTAACTGCTGTCCTTTGCCCTGCTAATAGCGTAATGATGATGATGTCGTCACATCAGGAAGCTAATTGCAGCAGGCTTTATGGTGTGTGCACCACAGTGAATGTCCAGTAGTACATGGCGTTAAGAGGTGAATGTAATAGTTCATTATCTAATCATGACCATTAACCACGACATTAATGGAGCTCTGCACACATCTCCTCCCATCTCTCTTTAACTCTCAACTGTAATGTAACTCTATACATTCTTATATTTCATTTCATTTCATTTTATTTCATTTAATATTATTGTATTTAATTTTATTTTATATTATTTTATTTTATACTATTTTCTTTTTCTTTCTAACTGACGGTGACGGGGTTACAGCTTATATTTCATTGTGCTACCCTGTGTGGTAAACCTTGTCACCTTGTAAACTTTTATGACGTAAAAAATAATCACATCACACCAAAGCAGATTTTTTTTTGTTGCAAATAACAATAACAATATTTTATTAACTCGAAATAATATCAGATGCAGCAAACAAAGATTCATTTTTCAAATCCAAGATGGCAATATTCAAATAATTACATTCCGCCAAAAGAGGAAGAAAAGTATTAAAAAAGAGAAAAATGAAAGTCAGGATTGAGATATCAGAGGGAGGAGAAGGGAGGGTGTGTGTGTGTGTGTGTGTGTGTGTGTGTGTGTGTGTGTGTGTGTTTGACTGATGCTGATGATGTGGATGGGACAGTACATTCATTTTGGGTCATCTATATTCCTCTTACCCTGCTAGCTTGTCTTTGTCTCTGCTGGGTGAGTTGTATGGCTTTGCTCTCTGAACTCTCACAAGCCTTTCCATTTTGTGTGTGTGTGTGTGTGTGTGTGTGTGTGTGTGTGTGTGTGTGTGCGTGTGTGCGTGTGTGTGTGTCGCTGCATGCACCCGAACCCGCCTCCTCGGGGAGGCTAATATGGGTTAAACACAGACCATCTCTCTCTGTGAAGATTGCACTCACGATACTCGGCTCCTGCAGCAGTTTGTCTCAGTTGTGTTCACAGTCCTAATATTCACCGCGGGGGGGGGGGGGGGGGTGCCGGTGGTGCCCGGGCCCCTTCGGCTTTGTTCTAAAATGGTAAGTAGGCTATAGGGTGACAGGGGCACCACCAACTGAATATTCATACGCCCTCCAGCCTCGACACTGTCCAACAGATGTTTTGATGTCTTTTTATAGCGCCGGGTTCTCCCACCATCACACTCGCAGGGAGAATCTGGAGCACTTCTCTCTGATAAGTATCCAATGTCAACGCTTGCCTGAAGCAACAAACTACACACACACACACACACACACACACACACACACACAGAAGCGTTGTTGTTTCACTCTCAAGACATCTGTCTCGCTCAAGGACAGCTGGGCGTTCTTGTGTTCTTCCCTTCATTCCCCCTACATTGCTTTCCACAAACTGCGAAGAGTTTTATGGGACAGTTCACCTCAAAAGATGCGGTGGTGGTTGGTGAGGAGAGACAAGAGAAGGGAGGGCGCAGATGGAGAGCAAAGGGGGGGGGGGGGGGGAAAGACACACGGGTGAAATAAAAAAAGACAGACAGGAGAGAGATACGCATCTCCTGTTCGTCAGGCGGTTTTGTAATCGTGGGCTAATTGCCTGTCTGCCAGGGTAGCGCTCAGATTACGTAAGAAGCCCCCTGTGGGGATGTATGGAAGGTGGGGGGGGGAGACGACAGGACAGAGACATAAGGATGGAGAAGGGGAGACATTCATCAGGCTGTCTGCGTGTGTGTCAGCGGGCACTCTTCTATTTCTATCCTCAGGAGGACAAAATATTCTCACAAGGATGGAAAGACGAAGAAAGTGTCTACTTCTGCAAAGGACTTTGATTTCTAGGGCTTGAGATTAGATTTAGGACGTGGTTAGGGTTTGAGCCTGATCACGTTCATCAGGAGGAAAACACATGCGTGTCGATGTGAGAGAGGGACAGCTGGGTGAATGAAAAACGCATCACACCAAGGTGCCCGTCTTCTCTCACACACACACACACACACACACACACACACACACACACACACACACAGCTCGGGGAGAGAGGATGGAGGACACTCAGAGAGACAGACAGAGCGAATGCACTGTGGTGGACAGAGAAAACTGATAAATAGGGGAGTGTGTGTGGGGGGGGACGGGGACAATGCACTCGTCACCACGTCAGGACAAAAAGCACAACCTCGCCAGCATCGCTCCGGCTTTTAATGTCAAGCAGAAGGACGGTGACGCAAATCGGCCCGCTGTAACCTCCATCTGTGGCGGGAGAAAACACACAGGGAGGTGCAACAGGAAGGGGTTTACTCTGCATCTGCTGATTTAACAAAAGAACAAAAAACAAGGGAGAAGAGGAAGGAAGCCAAGCTATGGCCTGAGTGACAGCGTGGAAGATGGTGATGATGATGGGACAACTTGGGAGGTCAAAGGTGACGAATGAAAGGCACAGCTTCACCCCTGAGTTGTCGCTGTCTTTTCCAACTCCCCCTGACTGGGACTCCTCGTTTAACATGTAGGATTTAGTCTGATGTCATCCTGTTTGTATTTTTCAAAATAATTTTCCAGATTTATATACCTTTTGCTTTTATTTATTCTTCACAGCATTAAAAATTCAACCTCCAACGAGAGCTCAGCTACACCACACACTGTTTTAAAGGGAATCGCTGCATTGGAGGGGTTTTGGAATGGATGTACAGGGCAAGCTTAACGAGCTCGCTGACATCTTACAATACAGTCACACGCACACACACACACAATTTCACACACACATTTGCACAAATCGCAAACATAGGGACTCGCACGTTGAGGCTCTGCTAAACAGTCAAACATTAAAAGATGGATGTGGGGACTGAATCTGTGCTTTATTTGTAGAAAATAACTACGCACACCAGGCTTTTTCTACACACACACACCGAAACCGCACACGCAAGCGCACTCATGGAGGATGAGAGACAGGTGGTGTTATGGGTGATGCTCTGGTCCAATGGGATTTTCCTGAGTTGTATGAATGACGGTCCCTCTGGGAGAACCTCAACAGGGCTCCTCACATCCCCACGGACATGGGAGTTCCTTCATGTGTCACATAAACAATGACGTTTTGCAAATGTCATAAAAAAAGAAGGAAAAGTATTGAATAAAAAGGCAAAGCTTTTCAGGAGTTAACATGAGAGGAAAGAGCATTTTGAAGTTTGACTCTTCATGACAAAGGCTTTAACGAACCGTATCACAGTATTCTCTTTTGAAATAAAAACGTTTTTGTTCACATTTGTATTGTTATTTTCTTTTTCTTGTTTTTCCCAGTAAACTATATCACACAGTGATAACGAAGAAAAGGAGAAATCTACAGCCACATTAGCTTCGTGCAAAAAACCACATACACTGGCACGCCGCGTAGGCGAAGAGATCAAAGCAAGACAACGCATACAAAAATATAGAAAATCTTCCGATGCAACGTCATCTCTTCACGGAAAAAACACTTTCCCGTCTTTTTCCACCTGCGCCGCTTTCTGCCGATCACCTACCGCCGAAGGGTCACTTCAGGAACATTCGGTTCGTGTTTGTCGTCGTCGCTGCGGTTGTTTTTTTGTTTAAGACAACCACAGTTCTTGTGTCTTCCATGCAGGAATCCACAGAACCTTTAAGAATATCCAGTAGCTATGGTTGTCATTATGGCAGATGTCCATCATAATGATGTTTGGAATAATGTGAACATCAACATGTTTGAGTGATAGAAAACTAGTACAATAAAAGCATATCATTTCTGTTATATCATTTGTGACAAATCTTTTTCATTTATAAACGTTGTTATTTTAAAATACATACTATGTCCTGTCACTTTTCAAGACATTCCAGCATTTGCTCATAATTGGTAGTGACAGGATTAGATAGTTTGGCATACTCAGCAAGCCATGCCCAGGAGGATGCTATGTTGTCTCTTGCAAAGGAGGGGAGAGGGAGGGAGGGAGGGAGGGAGGTAAGGGCAGGTCCCAGGACGCAGTGTATGACCCTCCCTCCCATGGTAGAATCTGGGGGTGGTGGGCGGGGGGGGGGTTAAACAGGACAGCTGAGATTGCAAACCGTGCTCAAGACCGTCTCAGCCCGTCGATTTCAGCACTTGCAACACACATGCAAAGATAAGTTGACTTTCGGACTCATTCTGTCTGCCCGGTCAGTGGCGTCCATTTTTTTTTACAGTCGCTCCGCCGGCCAGGATGGAGACGGAGACGGAGGCCGCGTCCCGCGTGCGTGCTTCCCCAGGAGCACTGTCGCTGGACTGATGTCCAGTTCTCACACCGATAAAAAAGATTGTTTGGACGCCTTCAAGGAAAATAGAGTTGATACATCGAATGGCGACAAAGCAGTCACGAGGTGGAAAGGAGGAGTTGAAATGCTGCAAGTAAGGCAAAGACGGATGTTTTATGTTTCAGTCTTTGGGGGGAACAGCATGCGCGGCAGTTCAAACATTTCAGACGCCATGGAGGAAAGGGGAGGTTGTTGCAAAAAAAAAAAGAAAAAAGCGCTTGGAGGGATTAAACACTGTTGTTGGGCTCTCCTGCCCTCTCCTCCTCCTCCTCCTCCTCCTCCTCCTCTTCATCCTCCTCCTCCTCCTCTTCATCCTCCTCATCCAGAGACACAATCCCGGAGGAGGCCACATCGGAGACCCTCCTGCGCGGGTCGTAGGCGGGCGGGTACTCCGCTCCCTCCGCCTCCACCTGGCACACGGTGCTCTCATAGTCCTTGCAGGGGGTGTCGTCGTCCTCGCCGGGTGACAGGTACGTGTCAGAATAAGAGTAGCATGGAGAGTCCTGACCCCCGCAGGGCCTGATGCCCCGCCCTCCCCCGCCCAGGCTGTGGAAGCCGCAGTCCCCGCCTCCGCCGCGCCCGCCTTGAGCCGCCCGCTGAAGCCGGGCCAGCAGCAGCTCCTCCCCTCCCTGCAGCGCCGCCAGGATCTTGGCGGCGAGCTCGGCGGCGTTGCTGTAGGAGTGGTTGCTGCGGTGGCCACCCAGGTCGCGCAGGAGTGGATGGTGGTCGTCCAGGCTGTAGAGGCTGGAGCCCAAGGTGTCCGGGGAGCCCGCCGTGGGGGAGGGCTCTCCGCTGCCGCCTCCCTCTCCGCCGCCGCCGCCGCCGCCGCCGCCGCCGCCTCCTCCTCCTCCTCCTCCTCCCTCGCCACAGGGCCCTCGCAGGCCCAGATGTTGGCAAAGCTGACTGTGGATCAGGTCCTTCAAGTAAGGCGGAAACGATGACACATCTAGAGGAAAGGAAACACACTGTGAGCATGAAGTCATGCAGGAAGAAGAACATTGACGAGAGAAGAAATACGAGATCACCGAGCCTCCTGTCGGGTCACCGAGAGGTTGCAGCATCAGCAAAATCAACTTGCTTCTTTCCAGTCTTTATTTATACATCTTCGACTTTTTATGTACAATTATGCCCGAACAAGAGTTTCATGCTCTTCCACAGATCGATAGTTGGCGGCAGTAACACAAGAAACGTAGGGATGCACCAGCTAAAGGCAAGAAAAGAAGCCCGCTAGCTAACAATCACAGATGTAAACAATGCAGCTTTTTAAAAAGACACACTTGATGTGAGGAAGAAATATCCATCACTACATTTGTTAGTCCTCAAAAATGTTTTGCTGAATGTAACTTTAGCTCCACTGGGTGCCTTTAAGAAGAATAGGTTTGCTCTGGTTTGGCAACAGGAGCTCAAACTCACTAAAAAAAATGACTGAAAAGTAACGGCAAAATACCGTCAAAAAAAAAAACCAATACAGAATTGAAGGTAACAGGACCTGTTAAAAACCCTGAGTAAACAGATGTATTTACCGAAATATGTCAATGAGAAGAAGGAAAAATACCAGCAGTGGAAAATCATGAGAAAGAATAAATAATGTATGTATTAGAAATGACAATAGTGATAAGAAACCAGCTGCAAAAATGAAAATGTGACGTGATAGAGAAACGAATTATCATCTTTGATTTTCCACATTTTGTCCACCACAAAGTCTTAAATAATGGGCCCTCAGTCCAAAGAGGTAGAGTGGATTAGCGTCGTATACAGGCCGGCTGGTACGCGTGAAGCTCCAGTCACTAAACGGCCTTTCATCCAGAGAGCACGAAGCCACAGATGAAGACGGAGAAGCACCACTGTGCACCAATGTTATTAGCTGCAGTTCAGGTTATTGGTGGTTCAGTGTAATCAAGATGAAAGCACGGGTGTACACACACACACACACACACACACACGGTCAAATACACTGTGTATTTATAACCTGCTCGCACACCATACTCACACAGATACTGTCTCCGCAGCAAAGGAAATGATATTAAAGTTGCAGGAGGGATATCAAATTGCGCCGAGGAACAAAAAAAAAAAGAGAGGATGAAAACTAGGGCACTGGGACAAGGAGAGATACAGGGAGAGAGGAGGGTGAGGTATTAGGATAGAGAGGGACAATATGAAGGAAACAAATGGGATTTAGTGTGTGTGTGTGTGTGTGTACCTGTGCTCTGTGTGGTGGGCTCGTTGGCGGGCAGAAAGTCCTCGTCGTATGAGTCATCGTTGGACTCGTCGCCGTCCACAGACGACCAGGCCCTCAGCTTTGCCTCCGCTATGGCAAACTGCTCTGCAACACCTGCACACAAACACACACATATACTGTGTATATATATATATATATATATATATAAATATATACGCACAAGCTGCACATGTACACACACAAATACATGGTTGGCATGGTAGCAAGGAGGCAGCGGTCCCTCGCGCCTCCGTGTCGTGTAGCTATTGGTTTGATTGGCAGGTCTGAGTGCAACAGCGTTGTAGTGTTAGACTGGACGGAGACAGACTTCCCATCACAGTCAGAGTTCTCTCAGTGCTCATTACGGCCGCTGCTCTTAAAGAAGGCTGCGTTTGATGCTGTTGTTCTGCACAGCATCAAAGGACGTTGGCAGAAGCACAAAGACGATCCCACGTAAAGCCCCGGACAACGTCACTGTTACGCCAGGAGAAACACTTTGTAATCAGCGTTGACATGACGGTGATTATTGTATTGGTGAGAAGTCATTAAAACTCCATCGGTGGGACAGATTCACTGTTGAACCTGTGTGAACATACATTGATGTGTTTGCACGTACAAAAACAGCGACAATCAGAAAGAACAGCCCGTCTCTGACATAAGGACATAAAGGCCTCGGCCAGTCGTTCACAATTTACAGTGTTGGTCTGTTTTTACG
Organism: Anarrhichthys ocellatus; assembly: GCF_004355925.1. Taxonomy (NCBI): domain Eukaryota; kingdom Metazoa; phylum Chordata; class Actinopteri; order Perciformes; family Anarhichadidae; genus Anarrhichthys; species Anarrhichthys ocellatus. The sequence continues at coordinate 11,841,808 of NW_022280054.1, read as the reverse complement.
GTTTAGTCCACCCCACTTATATCCGTGATGGGGACAGAATGTTAAATGCACCTCTCTGTGTAATGCACTAAAACAACACACCCACTGGCCCCAAAACATGACCACATGGTTAAATCAATACCGTTTACACGGGGAACACAAACTAAACATTACATGCTTCACACCGAGTTATTGGATTTACAGTAGAAATCAAATAAACTGTTTGCAAAGCTACACTGTATTTACAGGGTTTATCTGTCTGACTGTGCACATGCATGTGAAACCACTTCCTCTGCTTTTTGTAGCTTGTACACACAGTAGCTTTCGTAGCTATTGAGGCGTAATCATGTCGACAATGTTCTCAAGTAAAACAAATAAAATTATCATCTTCAAATCACAAGGTGTTGAGTTGAACGAGTTCATCGGTAGCTGTATTCCTGTCGTGGTTATTTGCCCTCGCTACTATAATAATAAATCACCATATTTTGCAAACACACACATATAAGGCCACAGAGAGGACATCAATGTGTGTGTGTGTGTGTGTGTGTGTGTGTGTTTCTGAGGTGATTCAGCATGTGCCAGAACCAATAAGGTCCAAGTGA
>NW_022280054.1:11833727-11838727 GCF_004355925.1 Anarrhichthys ocellatus | reverse complement strand
ATTTACCACTTACCAACATGTCTTCCCAACCCTTGACTGCTAGTCAAAGTACACTAATGAACAAAAGAAAGGGGTGTGCAGAGACCTTGTTATTACATGTGACTCTACCATAAATCTATCTATCCATCTAAAGAACTATTTTGTGTCCCTTTAAAAATCAGCTTGTTTGACTCCCTACAGTCGCACATGAAAACCTCGACCCAAACAAAAGTCATGTGAATATTACAATATCAGAGAAACGGAAAAAAAAGAAAGGAGAACAGAGGAGGCCCGTAAGAAAATGGCTCAGTCACGGTGGCACCATAGCCAGGAGCGAAACCTTACTGTGCAAATTAACCTTGAGAGTCTGCATTGCAGGGAGCGAGCGAGAGAATGGGGGGAGGGGGGAGGGGGGGGGGGGGGGGAAACGGGGGCAGAGAGGAACTTTAAAAGAGAGGGCAGCGTGAATAGGTTGAAGGGGGTAATCAATAGAGGGGGCGGGAGAGAGTAAGAGATAAGAGGAGGGAGGTGAGCTGTGGGTGAGCGGCGCTCTGAGAGGAGCTGCAGAATCAAACATTTACACCTGGAATCAACACGCGATCTGTATCTGGAAGCTCTATCTGGATTATAACATCTAATCTTTTTATTTATCACCTGGTATTAAAAAGAAGGGATCTTCTTATCTTGGTTCTGCCCGCGCTGTGATTCAGAGAAGGTCAGGTGACCTCTCAACTTCCTGGGAGGATTTTGATTTGGCAGATCTCAGAAAATAAACCTCGTGATGTAATCAGGATTATCCGAGTTTTGTGCTTTAAAACACAACAGATTTGATGAACAGAAAGCGGTTTTGAGGTGCGTGTCTGAAAGATGCCGCGGTGAATGCGTGACGGGTAGTGCAGGATCCAGTGTTTCTGGGAGCGTGACAGGATGTCTTGGCCTCTGCTGTTTGGGTAGATGTTTTAGCATTTTTGCCTTTTTGCCTTTATGAAATAATGACGGACAAAAACATACGGACGGACAGGTTGGGATATCCCCAGCCAGAATCAAAGTGGGGGACGTTGATGTTAAATGCGTTCCACTACTACCACACTATCTAGTATGCCAGACACGGATTAAATACGTCCCAATACAGAGCATGTCAAATGCAGTGTGCGCCATAAATACCAGGATGTCCTTCTACACACGGTCGCATTGTGAAGCATGCAAGACAGCATGCAGATATATGAGCAAGAGGGTCAAAGTTCAAGGTGTCATGTTATGAGGAAGAAGGATGATCTAATTGAATGCATGAAAACAGTACGCACTTTGTAAAGGGCAGCAGCAGTGTGTATTAAACGTATGCAGCTTATATGTCTGATATATGCTGCATACTAATACACTGGAGTGCCATGTTAAATGAGTTCATGCCGTACAGATTACATTCACACCTCGCTGAGATCTGATCACAGATGTGGTCCGCGAGACCCTGTGAGCGTGTTAACGGCAGGTTTAAATGGGGAATGGAGGAAAAAAAAAAGCTTTTTTTTAAGATAAATTCTGCAAATTCTCTTTTTGATTTTGATCTGCTCCTTATTTACATATGTTTACATTGTGGTCATGGTTTTTCATTTAATTGAGATTTCTTCTGTGATCATTATTTACATAAGCTGTCTGGCCCGAGGTGTGTGAGTCATCTCTTCAGTGTGCTTGTCTTCAACTCATTCGTGCACATTCAAAAGCCAGCTCCCTCAGCTCAGACTTTATGTAGTAAAGCAAGGTTGTTGTTTTGTGTGTAGTACATTTTGTGCAAAAACAGAAGTCTTACCGGCAGCGAAGCGGGCTTCCTGCTCTCCCTCCGTGAGGTCCGAGTAGGAGTTGAAGTCCGATTCCAGGGCTGCTGGAGTGTCCATAGGCTTAGACCAGCCTTTCCACTCTATCAGGCGGGCCACCCTGCCCTGAGCCATGGCTGTAGGCTTTGTCACATGGTCCTTCACTACCTGGGAAATACCTGCAAAAACAAATAAAGCACGGGGTCACGCTACAGCATAACCTTTGAGATGGAATGCACTCGTGAGCGTTTAGGTTGATTGTCGCATACTCACCATGCAGGGAAGATCGCGCTAACGCAGCGATCTCTTGAATGGTGAGAGCTCTTCTTGATTTTGGTAACATTTCAACGGTGTCATCAACATTCACCTGAAACGACAAGAAAAATAAAAAAGAAGCGTGAGTCATGGGGAGAAAACTGGTGCAGTAGCTCAGCTCAGCATGAATGTGAGCCGGAGTCTGAATGAACATCCCGGGACACAGTGTTGTCTTTTCACGGAGAAGGGACGCCTCTGCTCACAGCACTTCAGTGTACTTTGAGGCCTTAGAAAGGGAAGAATTCTCTCTTTACCCACCTATCAATGTTTTTAATGGGACACAAGCTGAGTGGCAACATCCACGCGTGTACGTGCATGCTCGTACGCACACATACCGCGTCTTATGTCAACACGTTGATGCTCCCGACTCGTCAAACACCGACGCTTGCTCAGTGCCCCTCGGCCTCGGGTACCATGTAGCGTCTGTGTGACACGCCAAACTTTCAAGTGACGCCGATTCAAACCCGTCTGCGTCATTATTAGACAGTCTGAAGAAAACTGATGTAGAAATAGCACGGATGCGAAAAGGTCCAAAGGGCTGGTGGGAGGAGCCAAACAAACACAGGACTTTCACCCAGGAGACCACCGTTGAACGTTGACCGAACTTATTCACCTTTCCTATTTCCTCTTTCACATGTGAACTCAACCATTCAGTCTGTCTATGATTATATTTTATATTTGTTGATGCACTTTACCCTTTAATGCTGTAATGCTGCAAATTTCCCCGATGTGGGAATAATAAACGATATTTATCTTATCTCTTGCCTTACTAACACCAGTTACGTAACAAGAGTACTTATTTTAGGCAACAAATATACTTATTTGGACCCAAACCACAATCCTTTCTAAATCTATACATGTAATTGTGTTGCCTAAACATAACCAAGTAGTCTTGTTGGGTAGGTAAAGCTACTTTGAAGTTTATTTTGAAATGACACTAACGAGCAGAAACTGTCACAAATAATTATGACCTAACATCTGTTCAGCTAATTGTTGCCGTCGTACTGTATGAAACACGTCTGGCTTGCATGTTACTTCGCGAGGAAGAGTGGAAACAAAAGCTGAAAAAAACAAGAAGTCAATGATACTGAAGTGGTTTGTTAAATTAGCCTCCTGGCTAATGAGCTAATAGTGTGTTAGGGTAACGCTGACTCTTATCAAGTTACAACTAATGGATCTATGGCTGCAGACAATAAGTCATAGATAGAAGAGGAGGAAGCATCTCTGGTTCTAGATTATTTGCTGCATGTTTGCACATTATCTGGACATAATCAAGTGGTGCCAGATGGTTCAATGCAACTGAATAATATACAAGTAATAATATATGAAAACGTGTTGAAAGGAAACTGATGATGTGTCCAGACAGCTCGGTCCGTGAGTTATCAGAACCAGACAGTAGAAAGAACAAAGATGGAACCCCTCCTTCCTGTCTGTCCTCCGTCAAATCTGTCTCCTCTGTAAAGTCTAACCACAAAGGGAGTATCGGGTGTTGACAAGTTCCTTTGTCTGCTCTCTTTTTATAGCCCCACCTATACTCACGTGGGAACTGGTCATGTCAACACCAAAGAGCTGACCCCACCGTGTCGCCACTCAATATGGGTCAGCACACTCGGCCGACTGAGCAATTGGATGACGTCTACAGGGACAGGTCGAGTCCGGCTCTAGTTTCACCTGCTTTCATTTGGAAAAACAACTTCACTCAAAAGAGCCGCAGTAAAAAAACATGAGAAGCGTTTGAGTATTGGAGTCATTTTGAACTTAAATCTTTCATTATTTGGGTCACGACCCGACACAAACCGCATCTGATCTGCATGGATCAGCAGCATCACCCTGACCTTGTCCTGTCAATTCCACTTAATAGCAACAAAATACGAGCCAGAGTAACAAATAGGAAACCACAAAATGATCCGTCAGAAGGGAGAGCGAAGAGCGAAGGGGAATCCCGAGCTTGCGGCGGTATCAGCGGCCGCCGCGAGGCGCGATAATCCTCTTGTGCCGCAGAGCAGCTCACAGATCAGAGGGAGGATAATCTGTGTCACACGGCCTCCGGGAGGGTTAGACAGAGATATTGCGTTGGTCTCTAATTAAAAAAAAGAAATCTGATGTCAGACAGGCAGTTAATGTTGTCCACCCACAGCTGAATATATGTTTTATTTGTTTTCAAATAGTGGCCCAGAGAAATAGTATCAGCATGGTGTGGGAGGATTTTGTACATCTCCAGGGATATCCGACTCACACTGCTCAATGCCCATAAACTTGACTCTCTCAGTATTCTCTTCAAGTAGTGATGATATGAATACTCTCTCAGGGACATCTCTACTCTGACAAGAGTAACGTTTGAAAAGTCGTGCTTAAAAAAACATGTTTTAGTGTACAGGTAGGCTTTAACAGCAGAGGACATGAGCAGAACTCACAGCGGGCCGACGCTTCAGTTTGCACACTTATTAAGTAAAGATATTTAGCCTTCATAGGAATAGTGGCACAAACACACACATGCATACATGTCAGGAAGTCGGTCTGGTGAACACAGAGAGAGGCTGTCATGATGCTGCTCAGGTTTGACTATTAGGAGGCAGAGAACAGGCTGACAGACATAAAAGAAACTGAGCTGACTTGTGTCTCCCACACCCACAGAAGCACTCTTCAAGGATCTCAGTATTTTGTTAGAATAAACAGAACGCCACAGGTTTCCTAAGTGGCTATGGCGCATTTATAGTTGTATTTTTTAAGGGTAATTAAGGTGTCATCACAGCAGGAATCTATTTTGTGTCATAACTGGCTGATTGAGTCAAAAATACCCTTTTTTGTATTTATCAAACCTGAACATCCACCTCTTCCAACACTCCATGTTTCTCTCTCTCTCTCTCTCTCTCTCTCTCTCTCTCTCTCTCTCTCTCT
>NW_022280054.1:11829093-11833717 GCF_004355925.1 Anarrhichthys ocellatus | reverse complement strand
TCTCTCTCTCTCTCTCTCTCTCTCTCTCTCTCTCTCTCTCTCTCTCTCTTTTATTTCTCTCTATCTACGTCTCAACTTTTTCCACAATGGGAACATTTCTATGGCAACTGGTCACCATGGAACAATTCCTCCCCGCGCTGCCTCATTCACTGACGACGTCACACACACTCAGAGCGCCAACCGACGGCCCACAACAGCCAAATTAATAACTCCTGCACGTGCCTTCCCTGCTTTCAAATGACGTAGACGTCGCTGCTGATCACGGGCGTCACAGACGAGGCATTTGCATCAGCGTGGATAAATTCAACCTCTTTGAAGCCGGGGAAAATGTCAGATATCTGGTTTAAAAATGTGTTGCTCCAAAAATGTGATTCCTAATACAAAATCTGACCAAACACAGCTAATGTTGCTCTTCTGGGGTGCCTGATGTTTAAAGCATTACAGATGCGTCCGAACCCGTCTCTCACAGTGCCCACTATTCAATAACAGGCCTGAGTGGCGTGATAGCGAATAGTGAGAGGCTGCATCTCATAATGGATCACTTAGGCACCGCTAATCGTCGCCTGGCTGGCTCGCTGCGACACATCGGATCCACACCCAGATGGCACGCTCTGACGGATAAAAGAAGGTGGATTCATCATCATCTCTGTGGCACTAAGCATCCCGTGAACTTCAGCTCCAGAATTTCTAGACGCAAAGGCCGGAGGGTGTTAACTGTTTGGCAACAAATGGCTTGTACTGCAGTAGATGATGATGGTTCATTGTGGATGCACCAGTCTAACCAAAGAGCCCTCTAAGCCACTTCTCATCTAATATCTTAAGAGTATCCTGTCAGTCCATCTGCTTTTTGCGATATGAAACCCCAGAATCAACTGCGTCAGAAACTCTGGTGCAACCAGCGGAAGTCAGCTAAGCATTCAAGTGAGCCGCAAAAAACAATGTGAACAGCTCACAGCTGAGTCGATCCAGCCATGCATGTGTGAGCTATAACGGAGCAATCAGTCTGGCTGTTCAGTAGTAATATCTTCAAGAGACTGCGTGTTGTCCACATTACACTCAGTGACACTGACAATCCATTTGAAAATCCCAAATTAAAAATGATTTGCTAATTTCTGCTGAATGGCTTGCAAATAATTAGAAAGCAAGTGGTTAACATTAATGAGAAACTTAAATGGAGAAAGAACTCCAGAGGTTGGAACACACGTTGATAAGGTAATTAACAATCCTTGGAAAGGGATGAGAAAACAATGTTCTGCTTCGTGTGACGAATTACTGCGAGACTGTCATCTTTGATTAGGGTCTGTGTGGTCCGCCGCCGACTAGCTTGTAACACACTGGAGGTTGATTGTCGCTTGGCTCAAATCATAAAGTGATATTCAAAGAACATCCAATAGTCTGTGTAACAATAAATACAAATGTCTACAGAGATTGGATTTTATTTTTCTTATGAAGTAGGTCAAACAAGACTGCAGGCTCATTCAAACATCACAGTAAAAAGACATGTAACAGTTGATTATGACTGGAATTGCAGTTATTTAACATAATATATATATAGATATATATATATATATATATATATATATTATATTGCTATGGTTTCCACAATAGGTGATTTTTCAGTTGCCTATTTACAATCTGAATTTACACAGTAGGTTGTTTGTTCTGCAGCCTAATGCTTTTATTAACCCTTACTGCACATTTAAGGGTCACAATAGCAACACTCCTGGTTTAAGAACAACTTTGGGCTCTTTGGGACTTTTTCCCTTCAAGCACCTTGAAGTGGGAAACGGTGTCAGAAATCTATTTTCTAAATTATCCTTTTAATGTCATAAAAAATAAGTTAAGAAGCGAGGTACACCTTTCCACTTCAATGCCTCATTTGCTTGATTTGAATCGTCTTCATCTATTATAAAACTCTTAGAAACATCAACTGACCCGTGTTTTAATGATTTAAGGCACGAGGCCTAAGTGAGCTTAACTACATTAGCTAGGCTGCAGATTTTACCCAAAAAAAGAATTAAGGGGCACCTCGCTGAAGTCCAGTGCGCCCAAAGGTGCTGTCAGAATCAGTCTGCGCGCCAAGCAGGTCCGCGTGTTCCCCAAAAGCGCGAGGTCAGACCAGGAGGTCGCAGCTCTCCAGTCCACGCGCAACGAACCGTCAACGGCCACTGTCAGGAGGAAGAGAGCCACGTGAAGATTACAGAAAATACAAATAAAAAAATAAAAATCATAGTCGCCCCGCATCACATTTCTCGCTCCAAAATAAACAAGTTAAAATTAATATTATAACAACAATGCTTCCACTTTAACGTGGCAATAAGACATTGTTTCACAATATATATTTATTTATTTATTACTGGAGCAAGAACAACTATCCATGTGTTGCTTTATGAGCAAAGTTGCAGCCACCATGCCATCCAACTCATGCCTCCAGGGGGACCCCAGGGCAGCACTGAGGGGCGATGACCATATAAGCGAATGTAATGGTGTCCTATCTCACTGCAGTTTCCCCCCAAAGGAAACCACATTCAAACGGTAAATTCAGTTTTGGGAAAGAAGGTAATCCACCAAAATAAAATAGAAAAAGAGGGTCTGTGAGGCAAAAACAGATCTCTTTGATTTGAAAAGAAAATATTTAAATGGGATAATCTTTTTTTTTACAGCACCATCAATATGTAAAGGCTTGATAATATTTCAGAGGGGTGGGGGGTGCTGCAGAAATTTAAACTAAGAATCCTTAGGCTTGTACCACGCACGTCCAGAAATTGTTTGCAATCACTATGAAGTAGCTCTGTTTCATCACGTATGGTACAAGTCTATCCCTTTACTGCAGCGTACTCTGTAGTGGAGACTTGTAGTGAGATAATGTGTGTGTGTGTGTGTGTGTGGGGGGTTCTACTTCCATGCACTTCAAAAGCCATGCCATGTCATGCAGGTAAGGCTCTGGCAGCAGCCCAAGCCTGTTTGATGTTTTATGAAGTTGGTTCTGCTTTTGTCAGCGGGAGAGAAGCAGTAAAACACACGCACACTTAAAAACAAAGCGCAGAATAAGGGACACGCCTGTGATGGTCTGATGCAATTGTTTTGTTTTGTTTTTTACCTCCCTAATGTTCAATCCACATCATCAGACGTTCATAAACACAACCAAACAGAGACCATATATGGATGGAGCGCAAAAATATCACTAAGCAACCTGCAAATATCACACAACAGATATAAGACTATTCAGGGATGACTACATGGGTTTAACCTTTTCATAACAGCTGCCCTCGTCATGACCCATGACACGCTCGTGGACCATCGGGGACTGAAAGTCACGCGCGCTCCTGTGGGTCCTCGCACAGTTCCCCTCCAGCGTAGCAGAGCCATTTCAGCACCTGGACAGCTCCCAGCAGCCACATACTGAAGCTCCCTCACATCCTCACATACACATTACACACACACGCGCGTGCAATCCTGCGCGTGCTCACCATTCTTCAAATCAGATTTGCCAAACGAGATTAAGAGGAGGTGGTTGGGGGGGGTCTAAATGTCAGTGCCTGGCTCTTCTTTCCACCCTCGCCGCTTCAGGGAGGCGTTTCTAGTTACCGTCTGTGAAAAGGACGACTCGCTCGATTAGTCGCCAGCACCCATCTCGAATATAGAGTGCAATATCAAGACCAATCACTCACCCACACACACACACACACACACACACACACACACACACACACACCGGGTCACAGACCTGCTGTTTAAGCACGCCGAGATCAAGTTGCCCCACCAGCAGAATTCAATAGGCGCCGTTTAATGGGGGTGTGATGAGATCAGATGCCCGGGGTTTTATTGTCTCGTGGAATCTAGGCCACCTTGGTCAATGAAAGTATTGTTTGGAGGAGTGAGAGATGCGCACGTGTTTTTGTATACAGGCACGAGATTGGTGTCCAGAATGTGCCCTGTGTCATTTGAGCCCGGCACACACACACACACGTAGGCGGTGTAGCTGTTTGCACGCGCACCCAGAGAGGGATTTTATGGCGACACGTCAGCAACTAATTGTCAGGAAAAAAAATGCATTTCACCACATTCTTCTTCCCGTCTGTCAATTAGTTTGCTGAGCGGGTTTTTTTTTTTTTGCGCGACGTTGCGCACACCTCAACAGAAATGTTTTTTTTGCATTCACGTCCGCAATGCACAAGTCCGCTAAGTCATCGCAGTGCACGCGGCTTTGCTGCTGCGATGACCCAGAGAGCCAGACCCAATGATGCAGTTTGAGAGACACACGGCGATGGGTTTATAGATCTAAACGGACACGAGCGGTCTGACAACACGAGACACGTATAGATGTGCTGGATCAAACTGAGAGGTCACACACGTTTTTTTTTTACTCGGGGAAAACAGACTGGAACTTGTGGGGCGGCTCTCCGGTGAGGCTCTGCGGGCAATCAGCCTCCATCTGTGGCTAATTTGTTCATTTGTTCGACGTCTTTCTTATCTTAATTAATCTCCTTCCTCCAGACTGAGCTGCGGCTCCAAACGTGTGTCCTCTTCCCTCAAAGCAATTGCAGTCTTCATTTTTATTTATTTATCTATTTATTTCACTTAGGTCTTTCTCTCTCACACACGCACACACACACACACACAC
>NW_022280054.1:11810942-11828693 GCF_004355925.1 Anarrhichthys ocellatus | reverse complement strand
TCTCTCTCTGTCTCTCGCTGTCTCATGTCTTCCGGGGCTCTCTGAGAGTCTTATGAGCGAATCAACACAATTAGGTCAAGACCAGCAGCAGTGTGATGTTACACACACACACACACACACAAACACACACGGGCAAGATATATGAGAGTCAAACAGGTGGCTGCTTTATCGCCCCCGCTGTGTGTTACACACTCTTGATTAACCATGCACACGCGGTGGCTATGTTGAAGGGTTGGTGTCCTTACGCACTCCATGACAAGGAGACGGGACGAGGCGCCATACTACGAGGCGACAGATTACACAACCAATTAGAGGTGGAGAGAGAGAGATGTGTGAGCGGGGGTATGACGGATAAAGCACAGTGTGACAACGTTTACATCACCAGAAGAAGTGAGCGCGCGTATACACGTCTGTCTGGGTGACAGACACGGATGGATGGATGTATGGATGGATGGGCACCAGGTTTGCTTCATGGATGCTACAGAGGAGACCCAGTCAAATGAATAACAGGAGGGGGGTTATTGGAGGTGGTGGGGGGAGGGGGTACACGCGTCAGAGGTCGGCTATCACGTAGAGGACGACATTTAGCCACCAGCGGAACGGATGGGAGACCACGTATGAGCCCATACAGCCAATGTGTAAACAACCACGAGTGCGAAAAGATGCGGTGACAACAGGGAGCTTGTTTCTTGGCAACAAGCGGGTGATCTCTGCTGCATGTGCGTGTGTGTGTGTGTGTGTGTGTGTGTGTGTGTGTGTGTGTGTGTGTGTGTGTGTCTCGGAGCACCGATGGAGTCCGTTTACTTCAAACGAATCTATGCATTTTACTTTAAGAAGGAGAGGATGATCCCGGAATCCAGATTTTTTTTTTGCTCGGTCGCGTGCGTAAAGGAAGACACGAGCAATAACAAAACCAACAATTTAAAAAAAGCTGTCCTACCTTGCAACTAAACTGGGTCAGCGCGGTCAGAACCATCGTGTCTGGATGAGTCGTTCTCGTCACAGATACATAAAAGCCGTTTAAAAAAAAAATCAGCGCATCTCCTCCTCGTGTCTAGAGCACCTCTCGTCTCCTCTGCCTCTGACTGGCGTGCACGCCAAAAAAATAAAAAAGAAGCTTCTTGCAACTCTCGAAGCATCGCGATGTTTAGGCTGCAGATACCATCCCCTCAAGCCCCCCCCCCCCCCCCCACCACCACCAACCCCACTAAAATGCACCCAAAGCAACACCATTTATCATCTAATAGACTGTTTGGATTCCAGTTATTACAACAAAAAGGCTCCTTTTTCGCACGTGCATATGATTCAGCAGCGCTATCACATGTCTCGCATCTCGCGGGCACAGCATGCTGTGCACTTCAAGCACCCACATTTCACTCTATAGCCTCTGCAGCCGCGGAAAGGCTGCAGCAAAAACACAATGCGAAAAATAAATAAATAAAAAATCATTCAGGCTTCCTCCAGCGTGCGTGAATGAAGAGCAGATTTAAAAACAACAAACTCTTACCAACTGGCGCTTTGGAGCTGATACAGCCCATGTTCGCAGCTGCATGTAGAGCCTTTTTTAGGAGAGCAATCTATCACATCTCTTCTCGCCCCCAAAACACCCCCCTAAAAAGAATGTCCCTGCGTAAGAGACGCCGAGCGTACCTCACTGATCCAAAGCCTGTGTCACTCTCCTCTTCTACGGAGGCTCCGCCGGGTTCGCGCTGCTGGGCACTTGTGCTCCGTGTTTTCTGTCTCCTCTTTGTTTTTCACCTGCTTCAAATCCATATATAATGTTTGTGAAGCTTTGTTTTTTTAAATTTTATTTTATAATTTTTAGCTTGAGTTTCTTGGATGAGTCTCAGTTCTACGTCACCGGTTGAAGGGTCGAGTCCTGTGGTTCAGCACCACAGCGCAGACGGACAGCGCGCTCTGTCAGTCCGCGGCAGCATGGGTCTCTGTCTCCCCCCGTGCCTTGGCGGCTGCAAGGTGGCCGCCACACACTTTCTTGGTCACTGCCGGTGAAAGTCCACACCACCCCGCTGGCACAGATCTCCGGTCTCTGTGCGCTCTCGTGCTGTCACCCGGTTAGACTGAGAGGCATTGGAGGGTGACACTGATACAAAAATCCCACGCTTAACTGCTTATATACAACCCCCCCTACACTCCAAAAAAAAACCGAGTTTCCGCCTCCTTGTGCTGTTTTCCCCCTGCTAGGTAGAAGCGGATTGAGACGTGATTGGCTGGTGTCACCTTACATGCCCGCCGACATGAGGAGAGAGGGCGGAGTTAGCTGGCGGCGCACACACACATTAAAGAAGCAAGTTGTCAACCAAAGGACTGTGTTTCTTCTCATGTGGATATTGGCTGTTCCCCCAGGTCTAAAGGGGGGAATAGAAGAGTTGATGACAGCCTGCAGCAGAGTATGATGCGGGGAAATAATAAGAATAAGAATGCAACAAATAAAAAAAACTTGTGCTGATAGAAGGTGAGATGTTTTGTCCCTCCTGTCAAGATCAATTCACCAGTTGGAGGGAGAAAAGGTCGTGTTGGACCTTCACGCGGCCACAGGCTGTATACATGGTGTTGTGCAGCCATGCAATAATAGGGGACCGTCCAATTACGGCAGCACGTGTGAGGAACATTTTTCAGGACATCAGAACCCCATTTCACACTCTCACACCCACCGTGTGGTAGCTGCAGGCTTATTACGACCTCGAAATATAGGAAACGCTTCTAAAAATACGCCTTTGACGTTCCCTCTTCATGCATGTTCAACCAGCGCACTCGACGAACATGAATAAAAAGAGAGTGGACCATTGTGGCCTATTTGTAAGCGACCCACTCTCACTCTCAGCGTCTTTCTGTCCTCCGTCTCTCTTAACGCCCACCAGGACTCTCAACACTGCAGAGCTGCTGACCCACGCGGCCGCATCCCCCGCTACGCCTATTACCTTTCACCGGAGGACAGATCCGGGGGACCTCTCACAATTCATCCAACCAAAACCGGAGGACTGAAACGTCCTCTGAATGGCTTTGAACCACAATAGTGATGATAATATTGACTTTGATCCCTGAGCGCAGAGAGGTGCACCGTGTGGCCCTATGTAAAGACGTGGAAGGGTCTCCCACATATATGGGTGCTTGACACATTGTTTCAGGACTAGTGCCCCCCCCCCCCAATCTGCGCGTCTCTGGGTGAAAAACACACTGACCTGGGTGTGTTATCAGTCATTACATATCCACACAAATTGTCCCCAGAGGTGTGATCTCACATGGTGGCTCTTTTAGTGGCTGGATGCATTTTACGTCTTCGTTGATTGCGATCATAAGATCAAGTGAAACAGAGTCACATTAGATGTGCACAGTAACACAATAACCTGACGATATTTAGTCCGCAAAATGTGCAAAAAGATCCCCAAAAACAGAATTTGGATCGACTCTACGGCGCGCGCTGTGTGCAGACAGAGGTAGAGTGAGAATAGAAAAAGCCGCAGATGTTTTCCCGCACTGTGAGTGCATCCTTCAGTGCCATTATGAGAACATCAAGTGGTCATACATGACCACATTTATTGACAGAAAACACTGGGGGGATACTGGGAGGTAAATGTGCAGTTTGTGTCACTTTGCTCTTCTCACATTCAACACGTGGCAGGATTCGTCTCGCCGTTATCCGTGCTCAGGTGAGGTCTTCTCGTGTTCTGTGGTTCTACAGTTCAACGCGCAGAGCACTTTGCTCCTCCGTGCTTCCTCCTTTCCTGCAATGCGCACCCAACTTCTATTTCATAACACATGGAAGTTGCGGCAAAAGCCACAGCTTCACGGAGCCCGATCCGCCCCCCTCTCCTCTCCGCACCACATGGCGCTTTTGTCTGGTGCTCTAGCGCCACCGGAAGGAAGGATGCACTACGGGCAGCAGCGGGAGCTACGGGAGCGCGCAGAGCCTGTTGCGCAGTACAGTTCAGTGTACAGTGACTGCAAAGCGGAAGGCGCGTGGCTGTGTGCTGGCAGAACATGAGGGGATGCTACTACCAGAGCCGCAGGGCACGCTGTGTTTCAGCCTGCATACCTGCAACCTCCATAGCTCTTCATCTCACGAGTGCAATGGAAAAGGTGTGTGAAATAATAAAGAAAATATTTTTACAAAGGTCCGTTTGAAAGACAAATAATCCAAACCATAAAATGAGCAGCACACATAGCACATAAAATGGCCAAATGTCCTGGTTATTATATATTATAGTTATATATTTGGTAACGGATAAATGAGGTCACAAGCTCTTTCTCATTTTCAAATATGCTCGGTAAGGTGTTCATTGGTTAACTGCATAATATATGCATATTAATATAATGTACAGTATATTATGAGGTAAACCAAGATAAGGCTTCTGGAGATGACAGTTGGAGTGAAAATTATTCTTGTTTTTTACAGATAATTGCTTTACATGCTCCTTATTTTTGCATTTAATTAGCGTACAATACAAGCTGTTGATTCAAGTTCATCTCTGACTGAATTTGAGAAAAACATTTTTTTTCTGGAGCTTTCAACCGCACTTTACAGTCTTCATCAGCCCAGCCTTATGGTCCTGACCAAACTCCACCTGATAAAGGTGGCGAGATGAGAGCTGAATGTGTGGAACAGCAGCATGAGTTCAACGGAAGTCTGCACTGAAGCTCTGCATGAAAGCTCCTGCAGCATCCCTTCTGCTCAATTACTAAATGAATCAAACTTCTGGTGCAAGTCAGTGGATAGAGTGTTAGCTGCACTTGTTTTCTGTCAAGTCAAACTGTAGAAAAGAATGTTTAAAACCAGTTTGCTACAAGCCTACAGCAGCCTCTCAGCTGAAGAACAGCTGACCGACTGGGCAACACAAGACATGGAGCAGATCCTGAACCTAAAACAAGCCATCAACCGCACAGAAGGACCTGCTGCTGGTGCCATTCAACGAGACTGAAGCCTTCAGCCAGCAGAGCAAACAGGCCTTATGAACTGTTCTAGAGTTCCAGTGCTGAGACTGCAGAAGGAGGTCGTGATGGAGAGAAATCTCAGGAAAAGGAAAATGAGGACGAACGGCATCAGAGAGGTGAAGAACACGAGAGGAGAAGAGAGTGACGGGTGCTTTGACCCAGACTGCTGTCTCCAGCAGGCGGGAGGACACTTCCTGTCCCCCCGGGGCGTCGAACGAGAGTTCGGTGGAGAGGCAGCAAGTGTGGGACGTGAGTGCTGTGATGGAGCAGCAGATGTGTGTGGGGGGGCATCTCTGTGAGGAACCTTTGTTCCATCCAGAAATAACTAGAAGAATATGATTAAGAACCTAATTTAGATTTCAGTTTAATCTCAGTGCTGTAAATAGTTTCATTTTAATTGTAAGAACAGAATAATATCCTCCAAACCATTTCTGATCTATTAAGAACTTGATTTTAATTGCAATTTAATTGCACTTTTAAAAATTATTTTCCTTATGAATAGTTTCACCTTTGCTTCCTAAAATATGATAATACAATTTCATGATTGTTTTAACTTGTGTGAAAGGAGTCGTGTGTTCCTGCTCGCTGCGGATGATCACCCTTCATACCTGCGCCTCCTCTCAAGCTGTTGAAGCGTCGCGCCGCCATGTGATCTATAAAAGAGCACGGACCGAATGTGTGTGAAAGATGAGATCTCCTGAAACCAAAACGATGCCCCCCCCCAACCAGACTAAATGAGTACAAGGAGGTTTAACAAACTCCAACCCCCAACAGATGTCCACAATAATTACTACAATCTGTCACCCTGCAGATAAAAATAGGTGCTCTTTAAATAAGTTCTCATTATTAAAGGACTGCTGAAGGAATGTCGACGGTCCCCACGAACCTCAATTAGCACTGCGGATATTGGAGAGAATCAAAGGAATGAAAAATTCGTTGGTTTTTTTACACTCATCTTGTATCAAAGGTTGGAAGATCATCAGCTTTTACAGACTGGAATCTTATCGGCCGAGACAATATCAGCACCCTGTGTGGTTTCACAGAGCAAATGTAAAATATGTAATAATATAAATATGGTCTGACGTGTTGCATCTGAATATGTACACGTGTAAGTAAAGCTCTTTCAAAGTGGAGCCTGAGGAAATGAATGTATGCAATCACCTTGTAATGAACAGACTTATTATAGGTTCATATTTCAAATCATTAATATAAACGTATACCTTAAAGGAAATAGTTTTACATTTTGGGGAATATGTGCTTATTTCATGAGAGTCGGATGAGAAGAGTGATACCGCTCTCAAGTGAATGCTAAATATGAAGCTAACAGGAGAGTAGTTTGGTTTAGCATGAGGACCGGAAGCTGAGTCTGACTCCCCAAAATAAACACAAATCCACCTCTGGAGCTCCCGACTAAGGCGTCGTATCTCTTTTTTTAAAATCTGTACAGAAAAAGAAGTTGTGATGTTACTTGAAATTACCAACTGGAACTATTTTTTGCCGCCATGCGTCACCAAAAATCTAGGTTGTAGCTCCTTGATTATAGTGCTGAGATATGACAGCGGTATGAATCAGCTGAGTCTCAGCACGACAACCATTTCCCCAAAATACTAAACTGTTCCTGTTGAATGTGGCATGACGATCGCATTCTGTGAAATGCATTTTTAAACATAAGAAACATAAAGCAGGAAACGGTTCATTTGTTGTCAAAGCTGACACGCGCGCCTCTCCAGAGAAAACCATCTGTCATGTTTGGCGATGTTACATTTCTCAGATGAACTATATGATTAGTCGTTGCTCTACATTTAAACTTAAATAAACCATTTTAAATTAATTAGATTAAAACACATTGTTATAAAGCTGAAAACAAGTGCTTCTCTTGCATCTAGAAAAACTGACCTTTTGGAGTTTTTCATATGGCGACGAATGATCTGATTAAAAAGATTCAATGTTTTTATATATTGTATGAAGGAGCCATGAATGTCACTACATGATATTTACATTCTTATTATGTATTAATCAGTTTATAAAAGAGCAACTCTCTCTCTTCGAGGACTGCTTTATTGATCTGACAGGGATTCAATACGTAAACACAAGATTCATTTACATTAAATAGGTTCTTATCGAGTTTCATCTAGACTTGAACAATTACCTTTTTCTGAATTTCAAGAAACATTTCTTAGTTTGTGACTATTAATAATCAGATTCTCTCTGTTTTAATATTATGCAGTCAGGGCAGCAGAACCCCGGTTCAAGGGTTCACATCCCAACTCTGCTGAAGCATCTCTGAGCTAATCCCTGCTCACCCCTCCGTGACCTCTGACCTCCCAGATGTGGCGAGTGGAGCGAGATCAACACTACGGGAAAAGGGACCTTACATCAGCACCGTAAGCGCCAGCAGAGCACTGAGCAGAGCGACCGAGCCACCAGCCGCCCTGGCTCCGTTGGCGACGGGGCTTTGCACCACGGGGGCCTCAGTGAGGCCCTGGCAGTGCCTGAGGTCGGCGCCCACGCAGGCGGCGTAGGCCATGGCATGGGCGACGTAGTTCTGCTCATTGACGCCCTGGAAGAGGTGGGCCATGGGCCCGCGGGCGAGCACCGCCACGTCCTCCCCGCTGTGGGTGGCCGACTTTGTGGGGACGGCGGCCAGCTGGACGTAGTCTTTATCATCTGGAAAAAGAGAGAAGTGTTCGTAACTCGTTGCGCTGCCCCTAGTGGCCAAACAAAAATCAGTTAATGCAGCTTTAACGGAAGCGCGACTCAACTTTTTATTACTGAAGCTGAAAAGATGAGACAAAAAACAAATCTTCCATGTGGGAAAAAGTAAAAGAGGGATATTTCTCTTTATCCTTTTAGTATTTATTCTTACTGGAAGACTCCTATCTATTGTCTTTCTTGGTTTATAAAGAAAATGAAGCAAATTAAATTAGAAAGAGAAAGTACAACTGATTATATTATGAGGAAAGGTCACGCTGTATTACGGGACAAGGATCCAAACACAGAAGGGTAAAGATGTAAAGGTCACTCCAGTCGTTCCTCGTTTCCTGCTGTGTGTCTCCAGCTTTCCTTCGTGTCCTCCAACGCTCTCAAGATGGAACTCTGAATTGCCGACCGGTTAAGGAGCATTTTTGTAAGTCTGTGACATTCTTGAGAGGAAAACAAAGAAGCAACAGGCTCCATCTTACTTGTGTTGACGTCGCGGATGTCTGGACGCATGCCGTTGGTGATTTTGTGTCCGGGTCCGTTGCCGTACATCAGCGTGGTGTAAGGCAGCACGTCAGAGGCCCACAGTGGAGATTTACCTGCAGAGTCCAGAAAGAGCATGAAACATTTATCCTTTTTTTTCTGCCTCAAAGTTCTAAACACATGCATGCATGAACACACACACACACACACACACACACACACACACACACACACACACAATCCTCAGGGGGCTGCAGGAGGTCCAGAGCTTGTTGAGTGTTTCTCTCCAGATGAGCCATTAGCCTGGCGAGTCTCCCTGCTGATGAAGAGCTCAGAGTTTCACAAGCACATTAATCACTGCTGCACTGCTGGGAGGAGGAGGAGATGAGGAGGAGAGGAAGAGGAGGAGATGAGGAGGAGAGGAGGGGTAACATAAGGTTATGACCGGAAAGAGAGTGAGGCAAGCTGGGAACAGCACAACATAACACAAGTGCTCGATCGATACAGAGTTGTGAAGGCTGATACAGACGGGTATGTGGGCTGAATCTTTAAAAATGAATATTTTCAAGCTAAGATGTAGCAACAACTCTGAAGCCTTTAGGAGACACTAAAATTCAGGGAAACGCTTTATATCACGTGATACATTCCAGTGTAAATCCAATGAACAACGTACTGCCCACTGGTAGGGAAGACCCACATGAAGTAAGGGGGTAACAGATTCAGCGTTTAGGAGAGACCTGGAAAATAATTACACCACGAGTAGCTTTGTAATTACCCCCGTACATATAAAGCCTTTCAGGGGGCCGACATCCCTAAAGGCTTAGCCTATATTTCCCTTCACAATAGCAGTGTAATGAGCAGGAACTATGGCACAACCAGCTCCTCTAACATCTCAAATAGGAGCACAGAACTTCCAGACTGTTGCCCACTACTTTCAAAAAACCCAAACAAACATACAGACTATCTTTAAAGCTACAGTAAGAGGTAAACACGTTTCCCCCCTTATTCTGAGCCTGTTTTTCTTAATTTAACCCCTTATTTAAACAGGTAGTCTCTTGTTTAACAATTAAGAAAAAGATGTACAAGTGTGATTGCAATTAAATAAGAACAACCTTTTAAAATGTTGCAGTGAAATAAGAGAATAACTAAATATTCTTTTGGAGCTTGTTTCTTTTTTCAGTGTGAACAAGAGGAGCTGCTAATGTTAGTGTCCTGTGACCTGGCATTATTCATATACATATGTAAATATATATATATATATATATCTATATATATATAAATATATATATAGATATATAGATATATATATATAAAAGGAAGACCATCCTACCCTTTCATAGAAGATGCAATGGTGAGTGAGATATGCATCACCTGTGATACACTGAGTCAAGAGGCTTTAAGGTGGAGGGAGAAGCAGCCTGCACTTAACAACAGAGTCTCACGGCAGTTCATTAAATAGTCAAAACAATGCAAACCATTGGTTCACGAAATGTCTGTGTTTTTGTGTCAGTCTGAACAACTTTTTTTTAGGGACATTACATTAGAGATTAAAGTTAGGTTCAGGCAACTAAACCACGTAGTTAGGTTAAAAAAAACATCATGGTTGGGCTTAAATAACTACGTACAGTTAGGTTTAGGCAACTAAACCACTAACAGTTCATCAGCATCTCAAGGTTTAACCCACCGGGGAAAGGAGGGAGAGCGAATGGAGGTAAGGAGTATGCGAGGTCGACGAAGAGACGAAATCAACAGGCGAGAACGACTGATACAGCGAGGAGGACTCGGAGGGAATAAATTCAGAGAGAGGCGTCAACGTCGATGGTCAGAGACAGGCAGAGGGAAGAGAGACGAGGACTGAAATAGAAAGGCCGCCAGCTATATGTGTTTACGCGGGCTGTAATTGCAGAGGAGAGAAAGCAGAGGAAATGTCAAGCTGCTGGTGGCGGAGGCACACTGAATGTGATGGGAAGGAGGCAGAGCACTGAGAGGCGTCACACACACAAAGACACACGCAACAAGCACAAAATGCCACCTCGGGGTGTCTATTGTCATGGCAAACAAACACACCTGGAGGAGGGGGAGTGGGAGGAGGTAAGGATGGAGGTAAGAGAGGAGAACTGAAATAAGTGAGCTGATTTCAAACGCCTGCGGCACATTTTTAGGGAAGTAAGAACAGAATATAGGAAATTCAGTTCATAATTACCCAGAATGCTCTGCCCTCGAAATGGGTATCCATTGAAGGTGAAGGGGTGGGAGTGGTCGGCCATCACTACGGTGAGAGTTTCGTGCTCTTTGGTGAGTTCAAGGCCCTTGGCGATGGCGTAGTCGAAGGCGACCGTCTCGTGGAGCGCCATGGAGGCCCGGCCGGCGTGGTGAGCCTGGTCAATACGCCCGCCTGACCACAGAGAGACGGAGGGGTTAATGGGGGGGGGGGGGAGTAATGGATTCTGGGAACTGCTTGGTACTTGGTGAGAAAAAGTGCTTGGTTTTGGATAATTTAGCAGTTTAGACAGTTTAATTAACCAGAAAGCACTCATTCATTTTTCTCATTTATTCGAATATAATTAGGCTGACTCATTAACACAAAGAAATATTTTACTCAGAAGCGAAAGAAAGTGATGTGATTCCAGCAAATAGTAAAGCTAGTAGAGCTTGAGACTGCAGACTTGGACTTGAGCCAGACTGAAGTCACAAAGGTTAGGATTTGGACTGAACCGCTGTGAGACTGTTTGAGACTTGACTTAAGATTTGAAGTCTAAAATGTCGACGCGGTGAAAACCATCGAACATTGAAGAACAAATAAGAAAACGAGAGACATGCCTTTCATTAACACACATTGTTAATATGTAACTGTTAGTCCTGTACATTAGTTCATGAAATAGTTTAAAAGCCTGTGGTTGTGATGGACAGCCTTCAGAGACCTAAAAGACGTGTAATCTGCACTTTACTTCTGAAGACTCGTGACCTGACTTTGACTTGTCCTTACAGACTTGAGATTTAAATTGGAACTCCTCTGGAGTGACTGAAGTCTTGATTTAGAAACTGAATCGAATTACTTGATATTTGCTTCAGACTTTTCTCTGATGACCCGAGACTTGACGCTGATTAGTGCAAATGTGCGAGCCAACAATTGCTTAACATGGGGCGACATTATCAATTAATTTAGAGACATGTTTCTGAGCCACCTGACACATATGAGTCCAATATCCACCATCCGTTTAGCTCGGTGTCCTCTCTACCTCCTCCTAAAGGGAAATATCTGGCTCTAAATGCTCCAATGTGTGCATCAGCTCGCTTGTCTTGTGTTACTTTAGTCTAGACTTGGACATGTCTGAAACTGACTTGGACTTGATTCAGACTTGTCTCTAATTACTCAAACCTTGTCTTGGACTTTTCTCAAATAATTTGACACCTAATTTGATTGGAAGCTATTTACTTGATAATTGACACCGACTTGTCTCAGATGACTTGAGAGTTACTTTGATTTGTATCTTTTTACTTGACACTTGACTAAAACTTGCCTTCAACGACTTGCGACTTGTCACCAACATGCTTTTCATTTCTTGACACTTGACTTGAGGTCTGCAATTACAAGATTTGAGACTAACTCGTACTTGATGACTTGGGACTGGACTTGTCTAGAGATTGTGATAAATTGCTGAGGGGGGATAGGGAACTGTAATTTTGAGTTGCCAAGCCTGTAAAGTATCAGATTTTACATTGTTAGAGGTGAGCAGACAACTTTTTTGTTATTCAAGAGAGTCTGAAAATTATCTCTTGGAATAAAACATAAATTGGGAAAGGGGACCTACTTCCTCCAGCAGAGAATTTCAGACAAAGTTAATGTTATTTTGTTGCCATTTGTTTGTTTTTTACTTCAGCACATTCTTCCTCTCATGTCCTCTCCCACCGGCGTTTCGAAAAGTGAAGTAAACTCTGGTTAGTAAGTTGCGGTCTCGGTGAGCTGTCAAGTGATCGGGTGCACCATATGCCCGCTTCTATTTATACATTTGCCTGTTATTTTAAAGTCATTGTGAAGACACTCGGTAGCACCACGGAGTCCCCAGGCGGCTGCCTCAGATTAAAAAGGGAGAGATGGATGAGGAGGCCGGCGAGGCAGCCGTGTGGAACAGAAACCCGTCAGCCAACCACACTCCGCTGTAGCACACACTGCGGCAAACTCATCGAGCTGTATGCAGAATCGATGTCAAGTCACCTGATCCACTGCAGGCTCACGCTGTTCTCCTACGTGGTGGGTACTGAACTACCGTTAAAACTCAATATCAGGGCTGAAGTCGCCACAATATAAACGTAAACACGTATTGATGTTTTAGCAAACCACAACAATTACCAGCGTTTAATTGCCACGTGGGGACCCTTTTGTGATCAATGATTCTATTGATCCACTAAGACCGGCCACGTGAGGGCTTTTCTCTCCGGGGATTTCATTACCCAACCTTTGACGGATTAATTGATGGGTGTTTTGGAAGGTTGGTGACGCTGTTGTCCTCACCCTCCACTAGCAGGAAGAAGCCTTTAGGGTTTTTCTGGAGGATGCGGATGGCCTTTTCTGTGGTCTCTACGATGGACGGGTCCATGTTTGGGTCCCTTTCCACCTCAAAATGCATATCACCGGGTTCAAACAGAGCTGGGGGAAGAGAAGGGCAGACCAAAATCATTTTTATGTAAGAAGGAAAATACAGCACGTCAGTTTTATCAGCCTACAGTGGAGGCGCAGCAGAAAGGAAAGTCCCATCTTCCTCCTACTCCTACTGCTATTTTCAGCACACAGGAAGTGATGAAGCACAGTGAGAGGCTAACAATCCAAAGTCTCTACAGCAGCAAGTGAGCACTCAGTCCGGAAAAAGCATGATGACTGAATCACAAAGAACTCCGCAGAATACCTTTTAAAATCTATACTGGAGGAGGCGGATGCAAAGAGGAAATACCGCGGTTTGAACATTCGGACACAAGTGGGTTTACACTTGGAGCTCGGCCATTTTAATTTATTTTCTGTTGGCAGTGTATACTGGTTGGTTAGAGTCACTTCACAAGATGAAGTTAAATTAATAATTCTACAGATTTTCTGCCAAGAGTCAGATGTGAAGATTAATGCCAATCACAAGTGTGTACCAGGCGGCAACCTCCGGTTCTGAAGAGTGAAGTCAAAGCTTCATGTCTTAAAGCTGCATTCTCTCTAGTGTCCACCAGGGGGCGACTCCTCTGGTTGTATAGAAGTCTATGAGAAAATGACTCTACTTCTCTCTTGATTTATTACCTCAGTAAACATTGTAAACATGAGTTTATGATCTCAATCTCTAGTTTCAAGTCTTCTTCAATACAGCATGATGTTCATTTAGTACATTATGGTCCATTTAGAGTCAAACAGACCATAAAGCAGGGGATGCTTTAGGGCGGGGCTACACGGTGATTGACAGGTCTCTACCAGAGACGTATACGGCGTCTCTACGTCACTCCTCTACCGTCCAAATATGGTCACTTCCGTGCATTGGTTGCAAACAAAAAGCCAACATGGCGACAGCAGTAATCCAAAAAGTTGACGGCCAAAAGCTCAAACTCAAGGCTTCCAAACGGCAGTCCACAAACCGATGGGTGACGTCACGATAACTACGTCCACTTCCTATATATATATATATGGTCTGTACCATAAATATGAAGCTGGATCCAGCAGCCAGTTAGCTTAGCTTAGCATTTGTGTACAATCTGTAAAAAAAAACTGATAAAACAAACCAGTTTTGTTAAGCTTTAGAGCTGCTGGTGGTTTGATACCTTCCAGCAGAGCCATTCAGCGATCACAATAATGTGAAAAGAATCATGACATCATCTGTTATTGTAACCACAACTTTGTTTTGATGACACATTTGATACATCTTCAACGCTGAGAATGTTTTTGCTCCTTGAAAACGTTATGCAGGTCAGGCGCAGTAGTTCGAGGTAAAACATTGAAGACTGACATCTCTAGTACGAGATGAAATGAGTAAGCTGGTGGGTGAACCAAGGACACTACTGATGGTGTCTTCTTCAAGGGAATGCTCTGCTAGAGAGAAAAGCATAAAACAACCATGGGAAACGTAAAAATAAAAAAAAGATAAAACTCACCCATGAGGTAGTCTGTTTTTTCAGGGTCGACAGCATTGAAATCAGTTGTATTCCACACGTAGTGGGCTACCTGTGTCAGGACACAGACATTCACACACTGAGTGGGATTCGTGCTCGCTGTGAGTCACCCAATGAGCTTTTCTTTGCCGTACGTTCTAGTACGCTGTCCTCAAAGGCGGTTTCCTCACCCGACAGCGTGAATTAATGTGTAGCATATGAAGAAAACAAAAACATGATGTGTTAATGTTACACCATCTGTGAGTGATTACAGACGGTACACTCTACAGGCCACTGTCAGTCTGCAAAGGGATGATATTCATGACACATATTGGATGTATTCCTTTGTCATGTAAGTGTGAAAAAGCTCCTTTTATTAAGTGTTTGCATGAAAAGTGTTTTCAACAAGGAGAGCTCCTTAAAAAAGAAGTGTACTTGTTCTTAAGTGTGATGGCGTTCAATTCCCATTATTTTGTCATTTTTGCACCCTCCCTTTTGTCCGAGAGTTCTCCCGCATGCTGCTGCTATAATGAAGTCTCCTTCCTCGTTCACTGTGTCTGATTGAAGACGTGTCACCTTTCCAGTCTTCATGCTCCGCCACTCATCGATGAGGTTGCGCCCGTCTCTTCGTTTGCCCCTGGAGGTGTAATCCTGGGGGTACTCTGGGTCCTTAGTGCCCCTAGGGGTCATGTACTTCCTACCACCACCAATGATCACCTGCAAACACACACACACACACATATACGTATATATATCGTAATGTGTGTTACAAGCTCACGGCGTGAGACTGATCTGCGTTACGGAGAACCTCACATCTATGTCAGTGTTTTTGAGGAGCTGTGAGGAGATGTCGGTGCAGCCGTCCCTCTTGGCGGCGGCGGACATGTCGGCGTCACTGTACCACTTCCTGCTGGCGCTGTGGGCGTAGCTGGTTGCCGGGGTGGCATGCTGCACCCGCGTGGTTGTTACAATGCCGACAGACTTGCCTACGAGACGGATTTCATGCTTAATGTGGGTGTGTATCGGCTTACATGTTCAAAATATAAACTCTGCTGCAGCTTGTGTGATAATAATAACACACGATCCGTTAATCAGAGACGTTCTCAACCCTCTGCAGATACTGTGTATTGTGATTCTGTTGAGTTGTGGGGTAGTAAATATTCTTTAATCACCTTGATGTCCAATATTAATCCCCCTTAAAGCCCCCCAGTGGCAGAGAGTAACACAGTGCAGGGACACTGAGATGAACGGGCTGGAAGCCACACTGCACCAATGTTTTATGGGATTGTCCCATAAAAACTGGGATTGTCTCACTTTACTGCAAAATCTATACATATCTATAAAATGAATGTACGACTTCAGATGTGGCTTTAAACAGCTTCGGCAGTTAGACCCTTTGTCCATATTATACTGACTGTTAATCGTCCCAACACTTGGAATTTCCAAGAGAAGATTAAATTATGTTATAAGATGAGAGACATTCACACATTCCCAAGACTCCAGAGTGCCAAAGCTTCCTTTGTTTTCACTCAAATCGAGATTCTAAATCCACCAGGACAGAAAGCTTAAGGATTGACACTTTAATAGAGTTTATTTCAGCATAAAGAAAGCAACAATTTAAGAAAATTGCAAAAAGATAAACTAAATTTAGTGTACTATTTGAGGAATTTGAAATAAGTACCATTTCTGAAATGTGTTTTTATGACAACAAAGACTTAAATTAACAAACACAGGGTCAGGGCCAGGGCACGCCGTGTGTGTGTGTGTGTGTGTGTTATGAGATATTTATGGCCGTTGATAACAGGGAACATGATAAGAGTCAAGGTGCTTCCCTGTGCATCACATTCCTCTGCAGTATAACCTGTAAGACCCGCTCTGACGGACTCGGCGCTCAGCGGTAAAACCGGGTTCTGCTGAGACCTGAGGGGTTTAGTCTCTGAACACACTATTATGTGAGTAGTTGTAAGTACATTTTAAAGGGCTTATTAATGTCTATTTTGTAACGATAACTCGTCCTGATGTTGTACAGATTGCAAAGCCCTTTGAGGCAAACTTGTGATTTGTGATATTATGCTATACAAATATCATGAAATTGAATAGTTGTACTGTGTTAAAGTGTGTGTGTGTGTGTGTGTGTGTGTGTGTGTGATGCCTGATGTTTCAGCTTGTATTGATCTCATGGTGTCCTGGTTTCAGGGAGTTTACTTCTGCTTCTGTGACCTCGATCGGCTGTTCCAACACTCGTATTAGAGCATCGTCATCATCATCATCATCATCATCATCATCATCATCATCATATTCTCACATAATAGCGTCGGGGTGCGTTCCATAACAATGGTAATAGACGTCTGTACTGTCCTGCACGAGTCTCACCAGCATCTTTGGCCCACTTCAGGATGGACGTGACCTCGTTGCCTTTCTGCGTCTTGCAGACTCCGTTGCGAGCCGCTGCATTGACTCCGATGGTGTTCAGGTTGGTTTTCACTCCACACAGGTACGCCGTGGCCGTGGCTGCACTGTCTGCAATCTGGAAGTCCACACTGTAGGTCTACACACACACACACACACACACACACACACACACACACACACACATGCACACAAAGATGAGCCTAAGTAGAATCTAGTGTTGGACAAAATTAACTACAACTTCTATGTTTTTCAAAACATTTGACAAACTCTTGTTGAAATAAGATTCAAAAGTATTACTTCTTTGCATGAATAGGAGTGTGTGTGTGTGCAGAAGAACTGCTGGTAAAATGAATGCTTTACAAACTGATTTTGTTGAAAGTATATATTTCCATGGCATAATAGCTTTTTATGTGGTAATATAACAGATGGTAAGAAGTCAGAATCACCTCATAAGTCAATTTTGAGCAGAAATGTATTTGCCTTAGTTGGGCAGAAAGCTTTATATTGAACGCAGGTTGTCACTGATCACACACAGATGGATGTGCTGCATAATGCAAAGGCTACTCCAAGATCCCACATGTGCACTCTCACATGTATTTACACATCAGTGCACACGTTGAGGAGAATATTGAAGCTGACGTTATCCTTGCGAAACTCTTAAAAGTATACGGAATGCATAATTTAATATCATTTCCATAGAACTACACTTCTCTCACATGACATGGCCGATCACATTTGAGCCTCTATCGAGTACAGCAAACAACTCCCTTGGATTATATTAATGAGTAGATATGAATGCACAGGTACCTCTACGTCTGTCCATTCATCCATTTATGAGGTGTGTGTGTGTGTGTGTGTCTGTGTGTGTGTGTGTGTGTGTGTGTGTGTGTGTGTACCTTAGCCAGTCCCACATTGGGGAAGGTGTCCATGGTCATCACCGTCTCCTCTCCCGTCTGGTTCTCCAGCTGTCCCTTGAGGATACGGGCCGCCGTGAAGGTTGTGATTCCCATACCTGATACACACACACACACCCACACACACCCACACACACACACACACACACACACACACACACACACACACACACAC
>NW_022280054.1:11795662-11810932 GCF_004355925.1 Anarrhichthys ocellatus | reverse complement strand
ACACACACACACACACACACACACACACACACACACACACACACACATCTTCTATTCATTCCAGACTCGATAAATAAACTCCTAACTTCCTCTGCTGGGATTGAACCGTCCCTCTGGAGTGTTTTCCTGCTGTAAAGATCAAAGTCTCACTGAACATCTTCTTGTTTTCTTTGAAATATTTTGTTGGTTTGTTGCGCTGCACATCAGGAACAGACAGGAAACGGGGCACAAAATGCTCGACAAAAAAGAAGATCAGAGGGTAATTCCTATTTCAGATGTTGTGAAACTCACCATCTCCAAGGAAGAACAGGATGTTCTTGGCCGCATTGGTGTTGAGCTTCCTGTCCAGCGCCGACTGCAAAGTCTCCCGGGCCTGTGACCTCCAGAACTCCGGGTTCTCCTCCTCGACTGTAACCGAACACACAGATCAGACCGGGCTCAATAGTATTCCTGTTGTTAATCTGTATTTTTCATGTGGTCTTATGCTTTGTAGGTTTTGCAGCGTAATAACCAAAAGATGAGTAACTACAGAAAAAAAAAGCTGCAGATTAAAGCACAAACTTCAAACTTCAATGTGACAGAGAGAGAGTCAGAGAGCCTGCAGAGATCAATGTGAGCATGAATAAAAAAAACAAAACACTCCACTGATCTTTGTTCAGGCCCTCTGGGTTTCAACCGTGTGTGTTAGCCTGTTTTATTTTTCTCCAGCTGTCAAACCTCCCACACATGAACTCTTATCTGCTCAAGTACGCGTCCCTGTGCTGTAACAGGTATAGTTTGATGCAGTAGTCCACTAACGAGCAGTAAATGCTGATTGCAGCCAGTTGCACAACTCCACAAGTACCGAGTGTGCTGATTTTCAAAAAGTTTGGGAAGCCTCTTACAAAATGAGTAAATGATGAAAGGAAAGGTGGAAGCTGAGGACAGAAGGAAAGTGAAACGAGGGTAAAAAGAGAACACAAAGTGAGAAGAGACAGTAAGCCCTGAATGCTGGTGATTAAGGTTTGAAGCAGCAGAGAGAAAGAAGTAGAAAGGAAGCCTGACTCCAGGGTAAAGGGGTGAGGATCATACATCATCCTCAACATATTCAGGCCTCTGTGATCTGAAGGAGGAATCTGGAGGTTTGTGTGTAAGCAGAAGGAAGGACAACTACAGTGAAAAAGTAGGTTATATTTATGTACCTTCACTGCTGGAAATCTACAGATGAAACACTTAAATAGCTGAAATACTAACGGTTGAAGTTGTAGCTGAAGTGGAAGTCGAAAAACAAACACTGAAAGAAGTCAAAGTAGCGGTTCAAGTGGAAGTGCTGAAACAAAGCTCATCGACCGGGTCGGGTCGATGAGGTTTGATTACATATGTACACATGTGTACGGTTGGAGGGAGACACATCTGCATATCAGTTTATTGCAGCCGAAACAAATTCCGTTGGTGAAACAGTCATTTCGCAGCATTTCTGAGACTCAAAACTGTTCATCCAGCGCTTCACAGCAGCAGCATGCAGGAATCTACTGCTATGACGGAAGCACAAGTTTGTGATCTGCAAACCCAGCCCCGGAACAGGCGTGCAGCTCGCTATCGACAGGCTCACGGAGATGGGCCATTAGAGAGACGGGGCCGGACAGCCGGTTAAAAACTTTATGGATTTGTTTTTGACGTTTCACCGGCTCACTGATGCGGCACACCACCCTCGTCCCCTGTACGGAACGCCAGGACACCACTGGTGGAGGACACCTCTGTTCAGGTGTCAGTTAGCACCTAACGAGTGAAAGCAGTCGAAGTGTCGCTGAATTCGTAAGTTAAAGAGACAGAAACACCGAGTATAAAATGTGACCTGAGATTAAGAAAATGAATGATGTGAAAAACGTGGAACTAATATGATAAAGCACAAAGGGTGGATAAGGGTTTAAAGTAAGAATGTAAAGTATTAATGGGTTCAAAGGGGGTGAAGAGGAGATGACAAGGTTCAAAGATGAATGGCATTTTGGGGTTTGAGTATTCAAAGCAGCAAAAAAGGTTGAAAAAAGTATGAAAGATAAACGTGATGAAGAGTTTGACTAAAGTTTCCAGAAGAATGTGTGAGAATGTTGAAACCTCACAAAAAAAAGTCCAGTAGAAGAAGAAGAAGCTGAAGAATAATAAAGACCATTAAAAAAAATGTGCACGGCTGAAGTGAGCAAACTGACGTGTTCACAAAAAACAAAGCTGGTCTTCTTCTCTTGTTGTTTCTTACCTTTGGCCCTGGACGATCCAAACGCCAGCAGCAGAAAGAGAGCCGGGACGACAACTCTCGTCAACTCCATGGTCGTGTTCACGCTCCTCTAAACCTCTCCCAAAGATCACCTCTTCCACTGAAATAATGCTCCAATCACGCCAGCTGTCAATCATCTTTAACAACATGTCATAAATGCATTATAACCCTCAGGCCGTAGGTAACCTCTGACTGTAAAGGCTGCGTCGGGGTTTTGGTCGGAGTCGAAACTTCGTATAAAAAGGGTATAAAAATAATACACATATAGCTGCATGATTACAATTATAAATGGAGAGTTGGGATTCTGTGTTTCTGTAGGGTTTGATCCAGTAAACAGTTTAAAACTAAGGATTGAATTAATTATTAATTAACAGCTGTTAAAGCTTTGATGATGGTGGTAAACGATAAAAGCTAATGAAGGGCATTATTTATGGCACTGCTAAAAATCAAAGGGGTGGCAACAGCTGTGGAAAGCGTGTGTGTGTGTGTGTGTGTGATTTGCAATCATAAATGAACTGTACCTGACAGAGGGGGGGGGGGGGGCACACTGTTGTGTAAGTGAGAAAAGACACACTCCCGCTGGGACTGAGCTGAATGGCACAAAACACTCTCGCCATCTATTTTCCAATGAATACATTAGCCAGAAGGGGAGTATTTGTAAACCGGCAATCATGTGCTGTTCGATTGCTTGTCCAAAAGCTGTCCATCGCTGACAGTGACGGAATAAAAAGGTAGGACGGCAGCTGGTGCAAAAAGGGGAGCGTGTTGTCCTTCTTATTCAACAGGTACCATGCGTCACACTGCTAATGGGGACATTCATTAGAGATGATTTGATCCCTTCATGTTCCCAATGAGGTCACTAATTATAGCCTCGCGATTGCGGACGGGCCACTGATGACGAGGACTGGGGTCATTTGTTGAGATGCAAAATGGGTTAAACGCCATGAATCAGCTGGGGAATGTGTTTTCCTTCTTCTTACTCCCGTTAAGCAGTAAGAAGAAAGTAAGTTAAGTAGAGCAACTAAAAGGAAACATATTTACATGTACTGCTGCAGACCAACACAAATAAGAACACGTTTGTGTGATTTGAGGTTTATAATTGTTAATAATGTCTGGAAAGGTTTTCAAGCAATATATTTTTTTTAATTTTAGATGAATTACTTCCACATAAGTACATGTCTTTAGTGCCCCACGTATGCAGAAATTGCTGCGCCTTTTGGCATTCTGAGCTAAATGCTAACGTCAGAGATGCATGCTCACATGCAGATGTTTAGCAGGTATATTGTTTACCATGTCAACTGTTAGCATGCTACCAAGTTAACGCTAAACACATAGTTCAGCTGAGGCAGATGGGAGAGTCATTCGGTTTGCAGGAATTTGGTTACAAACGAAAGTATTGGACAACATTTTGATCCGATGGTGGCGTTGGAGGAAACGTCAGGATATGAAGCGGTCATTAGGGTTCATCCTCTCGGGACCAAGACCATCTGGACAAAATGGAAAGGCAATCCATCCGATGGATTTTGAGATATTTCAGTCTGGACTAAAGCTACCAGAAAACCAACAAGGCAGTGCCACGTTGCTATCTCTGGTAGAATGTTGCTCTGTGTTTGTAGTCTGGTCACCTTCGGTCACACACTGCTGGAGTCGGTCAGTGGGACGATGTTGGGTTTTGGGGACTTCAGGTGCGATGAACTGGCTGCTGCTGCCAGTGGAAACAAGTCAGGATATCGGTACGATTCACAAAGTCAAATTTCAGCCCAGTATCGTTGCAGGTCGTGAAAGTCACCAAATTGAAATCTAGTGATTCACGGACTTTAAACTACGAGACCAGTGTTCGAAACCGTGTGTCCCAAAGTGTGGTTCTGTTACCCAATGCTGTGTTCTGACTAAGTGGCTTTGTTGGAGATCGATAGATTGTATTTTGTGACTTTTACACAAACTGCTGTGTTGCAACTTAAGATGTTTTTAAATCCAGGGGTTGAAAGTAACTAAGTACATGTACTCAAGTGCTTTATTTAAGTACACATTTGAAGTACTTGTAATTGAGTATTTTCATTTCATGTTC
This sequence comes from Anarrhichthys ocellatus, assembly GCF_004355925.1. NCBI lineage: Eukaryota > Metazoa > Chordata > Actinopteri > Perciformes > Anarhichadidae > Anarrhichthys > Anarrhichthys ocellatus. The sequence continues at coordinate 11,806,613 of NW_022280054.1, read as the reverse complement.
AGAGGGAGATTTTAAAAGTAACCCACTACATTCATTTACACAATGAGCCCCACGTTTACCAGCTGCAACATTAAAGTGATACACACAATATCTTAGTGATTATCCATCGAGCCATGAGTACTTAATACTACTTAACCGACAAAAAATGTCATGACGGAATTTTACTTGTAAGTTTTTTATCTATATAGATGTGTGTGTGTGTGTGTGTGTGTGTGTAGACCACTTCAACATTAAAGTGATGAACACATCGATGCATCAATACATATAATGCAATAATCCGACAATATATAATATATATATTATTTTGAAATGGACTGTTCTGCGTAATGATTAGCTTTACTTTTGTTTTGTTGTACTTTTGAAGGCCTACTTTTACTTGAGTACCAGATCATCATCTGAGTACCTCTGGTGAAGGTCCACTACGTGAGTCCAACTGGCTGACATGTTTGCCGGTGAAGAGACGCGACCACACTCACCGGTTTGGGTCTCAGCAGCCAGCGGGACGGCACACTGTTGCACACACCCGCTGCCATCTGCTGCAGTGTTATGAATCATGTCGGTGTGATGTAAGCTCATTACTTGACTGTAGCCTACACACGGCGGTGTGGCGGCACTTAGCCGTGAGTCATAAAATAACAAAATGGTCTATTTTATTGTTACAAGAATATAATAAGTAGAAAGCATGAATGTATTGTGAAAAATAATTATACAAAATAAGAATAATTAGTTGGATATTTTTGGAAATACCGTTTTTCTTTCTTACTTGTTTATACTTTCTTCTCCAGTGTCATGTCTGTACGCTAAATTAGGAGCTTACTCCAGCAGTCGGTTAGCTTAGCATAAAGAGTTAACAGGGAAACAGCTAACGTAAGCTAACACAATCTGTCTACCAGCGCCTTTAAAGTTCTTAAGTTAAGCGCAAAGGCGTCATTCCAAATGGATCTTCACTCTAAAAGTGTACAATTATTTTGGTAAGGCAGAGATATTTTATTAATGCAGTGTTCCACATTAACATGTACATTGATGCTTATACATCTGCAAACATCTCACAAGTGTTACCTTTATTATGATACCATTATTCAAATAGACTTTGCCGTTGCAGAGACACACTCTTTTCATTTCTTCTCATGACTTTTTGGAGCCTCAGCCAGAGGACTCGGGCTCAAGAGGCTAGTTAAATGCATTTTCCCAAAATGAGAAACTATTACCTTAATGTGATGTTATATCAAATAACAGGAGAAGAATGATGATGATATAAAAGTTACAACAAAATGGATGTATTTTTGAATTAAATCAGGCTGGTCTCATCCAGCATTCGTACCTACGAAACAATAACGCACCGTAATTCGTAGATATCCCACCAAATATTTTGGTATGTTATCCACGCAATCTTGAGCAAGGACGTATAAAGAGTGCTACATTAATCACTGGGCGGGCTGGAGGGGAGGGGTGGTTTTGTTGCCTAAACCTAACTGTGTTTCCTGTGAAGACGGACCTTTATTTTGAAAACACTGTATTAACGTAACGAGCGGAAATTGACACGCGTAGGAAAACTACAAAAAAAACTACAAAAAAAAAGGGGAGTAACTTTTCGTAGGATATCATAAGAACTGTTGTATGAGGATACGTTGATTCATTGATATAAATACAACACACAGGCCTATGCACCATGTATAACTGAGATATGGAAACTTAAAGAAAGCAAAAAAATAAATATATACATATTATGCTATATTTATAAAGTGTGTGAATGCATTTGAGTCTCCAACATTAATCCTCCCGTAAGACATAATGTGAACTCTTTTATGTGTGTGCGCTCAGTGTTTGTCACGTGGGGTTTGGGTCTGCTGATGCTGTGGATGATGAGGATGAGGATGCTGAGGTCAGGGCAGAGAGGTGTCGGCAGCTGAGCTTTATCACTGACCTCCGGGGTAAATCCTGTGAGACGGGGAGGGGGAGGGAGACGAGGGGAGATCTTCAGCCAGCCAGAAAGAGAATGGCTCTCAGAGTAAGTGCTGTTATATGTTGGTCCTACACTCACAACAGTCAATTTTCCATATTCTCACAGCAGCAAATAAGATATAAAATGGGTCTGGATTCGTCTGAGAGAAGCTTTTAGTGATGCTACGGGGTGTCGTATGGCATTGGGAGTTCAAAGCAATCATGTCATCGTTTAAACCCTCCACGGTCGGCTGATTGATGCAGCATTAGCGGCCAGGCTTTGTCCAATGTGAGCGGATGTTCCGGAGAAGTATCTTGGAGTCTCTGAGTCACGTTTTCAGTTGTAACGCTCAGTCTTCGTCCTTACTGAAGAGGGTAAATATTGTTGAAAGTGGACCGTCTACCATTGGACAGGTGAGGAGTGAAAACACAACACACACACACACACACACACATCAGAGATGGTTAGAGACAGAATCAATAAGCAGACACAGAAATAAAACATTTGACTGAGCAAGTGACAGCCGTCAACTCTGACAGGACAGAAACACGTGACTTAGTTCAGACGTTTAAACTCTCAGACTCAAATGAACTCAATGGGTTTGTTTTCAGATGTTTACTCACTGAAATTGGTCGAAGAAAGAAAATTTGACTCACATGTTCTCACACAAATGTTGTTTGTTTGTTTGTTTGTAACCGAGTTTCCAACATGAAAAGCTATTAATTACTATCTTCACTGCAAAAATGAAAGTCTAAGTAAGATGAAATATCTTAAATCAAGGCAATATATGCTTGTTTTTTGTCTGACAAGATATTTCTTATTTCGTTTTTATGTTCGAGCATTTCACTTGTTTCAAGCGTTTCATCCGTAATTATCTTAGTAAGGTATTATGACTTGTTACTGAGCAAAGACAGTACTTAACAAAGTCCAACTGTTGCTTTAAGAACAAACGTTCTCCAGATGTGCAACAGATGTCATGTGTACAGAATGAACAACATTTACAGTTACAACACATTCAATGCATATGACAGAACCACGGCAGGAGGCAAGACCAGGGTCCAGTTATCACCAGGATCCATGGAAACCTGCGAGGTGGGAAAGCACAGAGACTCCGGTGAAGGAGCAAAGTCAGCAATGTGCGTTAATGGTATCGGTAGCTGCGAGGAGAGAAAGCACACAGAGTGAGTGAATGAGAGCATACAAACCATTAAAAAGGATTTGGTAATCCTTAAATCATTATGGTGGCACCAAACATACTGAGCTAAATTACGAAAAGTGCTAACGGACAAAATCTATTCTGAATCCAATGTTACAGGTCAGATATGCTGCTGGTTTACATGACAGGAGTTTGGTGAGAGTATATTCATCCTACATCGGACACCGGGAGTACCCTCACGCAGACTGGCACATGACATACTCGTGGAAGAAGGCTGACCGCCCACCATTACACTGACAGCAGCCTGTGGATTGCCCAACACAGCGACATGCAACCATGCAGGACGTAAGAACTGTCTCTCCCCGACAGTTCAAACGCTCACCGTCAGCATCGGAACAAGTTTAAATTTAATTTTTTTAATTTAATTTAATTTAATTTAATAGCCATGGAATCTCATGATTGCATGGCTATTCAATTTAAAAAATTTAAATTAAATTAAAAATTTAAATTAATATTAAATTAAAAAATTAAAAGATGCATGTGCCACAACAACGGCAGTGGCCAGTGGCCAGATATAAATATGATCCATAGAAACCTGTGAGTGAATGAGAGCATAAAGACACTGTCCTAATGTAGAAGGTTAGAGTAAATCCCAACATTTTGTTTTGAGGCACTGCTGGCCTTTCAATGTCATTTATAAATGCTTTATAAGGCATAAATAGTCCTCACTTTAGATGAGCTCACATAAAACACTTTACTAACGAGTAGTAACTACCTTAATAAATCATGAATTAATCATGAATTGCAGTATTAATGTGTGTTTATAAAGCATATATTAACATAGTCCCTAACCATTATATATATATAAATGCATGAATAATGTACATCTAAATAAGTTGTTCATCATTTACTAACACTTTATAAATATTATTAATCATCTACAACTCCTTAATAATTGGTTTGTAAAATATATAATACTTCATTTACAAATGGGGAATGCATCATTTATAAAGTATGAAAACACAATAATGAAACACATAATAGACGAGCGTATTAATCAAGAATAAAACATTTATAACTGTTGTTATGAACTGCATACTAATGAATTATTAATGTAGGAACAATGCTTTATAAATGATGAATTAAGTGTTTACTCATACTTAACTAATGCTTCATAGTGTGTAGTTATTATAAAGTGCTACCAAAACGAGTTATTACAAAACAAGTCTAACTTAATATTTTACATTTTGATTTTTTTTTTGGGGGAGACATTATTTCAGAAAGTATGTACTGTACATGCTTGAAAACCTACTGCTATACTGAATGTGAGCATTACAACTATATATATATATAGTACAACGGCCCCCTCTAGTGTATTTAGGATGGTGACTGAAGCCAACTCAAGGTAAGAGGAACAGACTGAAGATGTCTCTCGGAGGTTAAATTCTCTGTGCTTTTTTTGAGGATCATAGTTTTGTTTTTTAGCAACATGGGAGGAGATGCATTCTACAACTGAAAATGTGTAAATAATTGGTATTTTATATGCCGATTCCAATATTTTTAGACTCACTATATCTAAGTTAGACTGCTTATATAAACAAGATACAACATATTTGTATAAATAACAGATTCAGTATTATTTGGGCTCTGTAGCAGAATTTTGACTTTAATGTTGAGAAATAAAATTCATAGAAACTAACAGTTAACTTGAACAATAGTGTACATCAACACACACACAAATCCAGTGCTTCTTAGTATGCGTACAGACGTGTTTTTATTTGGTCACTTGTCTATTGTAAACACCCTGCAGACTTAAGAATGAGAATGCAAACACCTAGAAGTGCTTGCATTCAGATATCTTTGGGAAGTACCTGCCTCGGTTCACCCACATTACAAACAGAGAAGAAATCCTGCAAACAGTCAGCAGATGTGCACAGACGGGTGTTCTGTAAACCATTTCATTCCCATTAGAAAGCAGCAGATGCAGATAAACACGATTGAAGAAGTGTATTTAAAAACGTTTAGCAGATGGCTTCAAATGGCATTCCACTAACCATCAAGCAGATGTGCAATCCACTAACCATCAAGCAGATGTGCAATCTACTAACCATCAAGCAGATGTGCAATCCCCACATGTGAAACCCCACAACTAGAAACCCCTCATCCATACAAACCTGCTTTCTTCCAGATACTCCAGCTGAATCAGATGCAGCCAGGCACCTTTGTGTCTGCTGCTGGAGGGAGATGTTGGAGCTCAGGGGTCCTGCAGGTTAATGGTGTAGGTTCGTCTCTCAGGTGAAGACCTGAGCACGATAAACAGTCACAGTTATTGAACAAATGTTCTCTAGTAGAGCCTTTACAAACAGAACACATTGCCTTCGGACATAAAGCATTTCCAAAAGTTGGCGAATTGAATGCAATGTGCATTATTAAAACCCAACAGTTAAAATGGAGAACAGGAGCGATAAACACTGGGAGGCTGTACTTAGCACAGCAGTGCTCCGAGCTAAAGGCTAATGTCAGCATGCTACGAGATGCTAGCTATGGTAATGCTAACATGCGCTCTCTTAGCTTAGCCTGTTTGTTGGTTTATTTGGTAGGGACATTGCACATTAATAAAACATCACTGTAAATACGTCAGAGTAAGCCAAGAAGCTATTGTTTCATCTGTTAGCATGCTAACATTTGCTAATTAGCACCAAAGCCTAGCTAAACTTGACATTGAAATTTTGCTCTGACAAAGGCGCTATTAAGCCTCCGTCAACCTCCTGGTGGCGCTAGATGAAAACTCAAGTGATCACCGGACCCAGTTTGCAAAATCCAGGGGATCCGTTGCAAACCTTTCAGTCTGTGAAAGCTGGCCTTCTCAAAAACAATCCGTTGATTGACACTTCAGACCTCCTGAAAGTCTCATGAGCAGAATTTCTGGGCGTCTCCAAAATCACAAGACAATTATTTGTCACTTGCAATTGTTATTAACATGTCTTTTAAAAGCTTACTGATGCCCAGCAGCTTTCATTATCATAAGTTGTGCGAAGCGAACCCGTCTTAACGTCCGTTTGTGGAACTAAACACACTCTTTTGGACCAAGATGCATTTAGGTGTCCTGGACCTTATTCTCTATTTCTGGGTGGTGTTGAGGGGCTGAGTCCAATCTCCTCCCCAGCACTGACATTTCTGTATTGTCTGGAGACTTGGGACTTTCTCTCAGTGTTTACTTCTCTACCACAAGTAAAGCAGCTTACTCACAGATGTGGATTACATGGACAGTGATGGAAGAGCAGCTTAAAAAAGGGGAGCAGTCTAAAGAAGCAGTGGTTTGTGTGTCGCTTCTTATAAAAAGTGGTTTTATTTCCAGGAGAGGCTCCAGCTGACCGGACCTGCATGTCTTTGAGAGGAAACTGGAGCATCAGGAGGGAAAACACTCGGTACTCAGTAGATTTCCCTTTTCTTTTAGACGCAGTGTGATTACGTGGACTTTACCACCGCTTTATAACTAACACAAGGCCACGTCTACAAGTGAACATTAAGTTCAGAAGTGAGGATCTTTCTCTGTAACGAGGATTTTTAAAAGTACACCTTATCCAATGCAGTTTGGCATCTTTTTGTGTGACTTTTTTTTGTCTGTTAGAAAAGAAAGGTTTATACAATATACATATATACTGTATATACACACACACACACACACACACACACACACACACACGCTGGTCATATAATTAGAATATCATCAAAAAGTTGATTTATTTCACTAATTCCATTCAAAAAGTGAAACTTGTCTATTATATTCATTCATTACACACAGACTGATATATTTCAAATGTTTATTTCTTTTAATTTTGATGATTATAACTGACAACTAAGGAAAATCCCAAATTCAGTATCTCAGAAAATTAGAATATTGTGAAAAGGTTCAATATTGAAGAGACCTGGTGCCACACTCTAATCAGCTAATTAACTCAAAACACCTGCGAAGGCCTTAAATGGTCTCTGTCTAGTTCTGTAGGCTACACAATCATGGGGAAGACTGCTGACTTGACAGTTGTCCAAAAGACGACCATTGACACCTTGCACAAGGAGGGCAAGACACAAAAGGTCATTGCAAAAGAGGCTGGCTGTTCACAGAGCTCTGTGTCCAAGCACATTAATAGAGAGGCGAAGGGAAGGAAAAGATGTGGTAGAAAAAAGTGTACAAGCAATAGGGATAACCGCACCCTGGAGAGGATTGTGAAACAAAACCCATTCAAAAATGTGGGGGAGATTCAGAAAGAGTGGACTGCAGCTGGAGTCAGTGCTTCAAGAACCACTACGCACAGACGTATGCAAGACATGGGTTTCAGCTGTCGCATTCCTTGTGTCAAGCCACTCTTGAACAACAGACAGCGTCAGAAGCGTCTCGCCTGGGCTAAAGACAAAAAGGACTGGACTGCTGCTGAGTGGTCCAAAGTTATGTTCTCTGATGAAAGTAAATTTTGCATTTCCTTTGGAAATCAGGGTCCCAGAGTCTGGAGGAAGAGAGGAGAGACACACAATCCACGTTGCTTGAGGTCCAGTGTAAAGTTTCCACAATCAGTGATGGTTTGGGGTGCCATGTCAGCTGCTGGTGTTGGTCCACTTTATTTTCTGAGGTCCAAGGTCAACGCAGCCGTATACCAGGAAGTTTTAGAGCACTTCATGCTTCCTGCTGCTGACCAACTTTATGGATATGGAGATGCAGATTTCATTTTCCAACAGGACTTGGCACCTGCACACAGTGCCACAGCAACCAGTACCTGGTTTAAGGACCATGGTATCCCTGTTCTTAATTGGCCAGCAAACTCGCCTGACCTTAACCCCATAGAACATCTATGGGGTATTGTGAAGAGGATGATGCGAAATGCCAGACCCAACAATGCAGAAGAGCTGAAGGCCACTATCAGAGCAACCTGGGCTCTCATAACACCTGAGCAGTGCCACAGACTGATCGACTCCATGCCACGCCGCATTGCTGCAGTAATTCAGGCAAAAGGAGCCCCAACTAAGTATTGAGTGCTGTACATGCTCATACTTTTCATGTTCATACTTTTCAGTTGGCCAAGATTTCTAAAAATCCTTTCTTTGTATTCGTCTGAAGTAATATTCTAATTTTCTGAGATACTGAATTTGGGATTTTCCTTAATTGTCAGTTATAATCAAAATTAAAAGAAATAAACATTTGAAATACATCAGTCTGTGTGTAATGAATGAATATAATAGACAAGTTTCACTTTTTGAATGGAATTAGTGAAATAAATCAACTTTTTGATATTCTAATTATATGACCAGCACCTGTGTATATATATAAAAAACATATATATATATATGTATATATATAAAAAACATATATATATATTTGATGAGGTCATTTAAAATGTTAAAACATCGACACTAACCTGTTTGTCAAGATTGCAAAGGACATACAAAGCACATTTTGTACCTCCTGTGCATAAAGTGTTAAATGCTATTAGAAATACAATTTAGCATTTTCATCAAATTACAATGTAATAAGTGCTCTAAACCTTTAGGATGCAAATACATCGGTTCATATTGCAACACTATAAAATGTATTTAATTGCACCTATTGGGCCAAACAACAAAAATAAAAAAAATCCCAATATTAGGAGAATACTGAATTGTAATCAAGAGTCATATCCTGTGTTTGGAAACATTGAGAGGATGAAATTTGTAGAGCTTTGCAGAAACACTGTTTGTTCAAATGAAACTTTTCCAAATACCGACGACCAAGTCTCACTTTCTGGAGTTCCCTGAGAAGTCCGGCACTGCGTGTTCAGTCAGCGTGAGGCCTCGTCTGTGGGGAACACTCGCCTCAGAACCCACGGGGATGACATCACAGACGTCCGGTCTGCAGTCCGAGCTACAAGTTACTTAATTCCTCCCAGAGACCACAGTCCTACTGGACCAGCTGAACCGCTTTAGTCCAGCAGGCTGTTTGTTACCAGGTGCTGCCTCACGGACTTCGAGGGTTCAATCTAAGATATCACTGAACATCTGAAACCTGTTAGCAACTACAGCAGCCATGACTTCAGGACAGCTGTTAATTGTTAAACGCTAAATTGTATAAATGCTCGATAGAGCAAGGTGTCGTCATTACCCGCCAGTACGGATGTAGTACAGATTTAGTTTAGAAAACCTGATGTATGAGGGGAAGAGATGCTCAATGGCAACTACAGCAAACTCCACCTGCAGGTGAAGACCATGAGATGTGGATGAAAGCTCTAGAAACGGCAAGTAAATAGACCATTAACTTTCAAAAAGCCCGTATGAAACTTTGACGCGATGTGAGTTAATGTTCGTTGACATATTTGGGGTAAGTATTTGCATATTGTGACTGGAAAATCACCATACCTATACAAAAAACAAACAAAAAAAAAAAAACATCCACACCCGTGCACTCCACAGAGCTGATGTTTATGAAGTTCCTGTGAATCAGCTTCACAAACAACCCGACATGGTCCTCTCACGTCTCTGTCCTTGTGACGAAAGCTCATAAACGGCTTTATTTCTTAAGGAAACTTAAGGCTAAATTCACGTCCCAAGTTCTTGTCAACTTTTAACAGAAGAGCAATAGAAAGCATCCTGACGGCAAACATTACAAACTGGCATGTGATGTGCACGACTCTACAGCGGGTTATTTAAAAAAGCCCAGATCATCATTGGTACCCATCTACTCAGTGATATTGGTGACAAGAGGTGCCTGCAAAGAGCTCAAACGATATGAAAAGACACTTATCACCACCGTCACAACCTGTTCACCCGGCTGCCTTCTGGTAATAGATACAGAAGCATCAGAACAGCTTCCTTCGTCTGGCTGCGAGACTCAATTCATCCTCCACCCTCCATCCATGATATCGTTTTTTTGTTTTGTAGCAAAATGGGAAACAATCTGCATTTTGCTGTGCAACCCTGTTGTACAATGACACTAAAGTAACCTTGTATCCTTGATAAGCCCGCTCTGATTGTGGCTCCGGCTGTAAACGCACAGTAGAAGTGATCTGTTGTGGGGCAGAACGTAGTATTTGGGATCAGAGATGCCGGTTCCACACCAGCGGGACAGTCGGCCTCCAAACGGTCTTCACAAAAGCACAAGTTACTGGAGTTTGTTTTTTTTTTTCTTTCTTTTATTGGCAACGATCTTTATTATCTCTTCCAGGTTTGGATGTGAAAAGAGGCTTTAATTTTTTTTACTTTAATTAAATATCTTTTTTTTTTTAATAAAGTAAAGCAAAAAAGTATTTACAAATTTTCAATTAAATTGTGATCAATGACTTGTGTTTGGATAATTACAAGCACCTTCTGCCGGCTGAGGAGAGAAAAATATAAATACAGGGAGAAGACTGCCACTTTGATTCAGAGGAGGAAATGACATGGCGTTCATGTTCGCATTACTCTTTGAAAAAAACAGTTATATATTTACAGAACTCTCCTGAAATGCATCTCCACTCATGGAAGCAGAAAAGGCCGTAGGATTCGTCCTGTTAAACTTTCTTTTTTTTTTTAAAGACCTTTTTCATTAAAGTGGATTTTTACTCTCGATACTTTTCAAGTTTCAGTATTTTATCTTTTTAAAAATCCGACACCAGACTGCAGGAGGGTGCAGCCCCTCGCTCTCTGTTTCCTCAGTCAACAGTTTGTTTTTTGAAGCGCAGAAAGCAGCGGGCACACTAAGAGGGCGTATTGGGGGTTGAGGGGTGTCGGGGGGAAGCGTCACCCCCCCCTCTCTCTCTCTCTTCCCCCCCCACAAGCAGCAAAATGGTCAAAGTTGGTCGCCCGGCTCCTCGGTGACACCGTCCTCGTAAAGTCTGTGCGAAGTCCTC
>NW_022280054.1:11783060-11795562 GCF_004355925.1 Anarrhichthys ocellatus | reverse complement strand
AAAAAAAAAAAAAAAAAAAAAGTTAACAAAAAAGAGTTAGTCTACATGAGCGCCTCATGTAGACCAAACGCCGCGCGTGTGACACGACAAATGCCACGGCGTCGCGTTCACACGATAAAGGATGAAGTCATCAAAAATATAAATGTGAACAGCCTTTAAGTTTCTCTTATAATCTGTCGTTAAGCAAAGTGTCTTGAATAGTGTTGCTGTGTTTGCGAGGACGAGCCATTTGAAAACAGGAGATAAACAAAAAAAAAAAGAAAATACTGAAGGAAACAGCTTTTATCTCCCGCGGCTCGCTACGCTTCTCAGCACTCTCTCTCGTATCTACTCTCGCTATTTAATCCTGTATTTTTATTTATTTCAAAAAAAGACATTCAGTTGCGCAAGGAAAAAAACAAGAAACCCAAATAACAAAAAAAATAAACCAAAGAAAAAGTAACATGATCGAACGTTCGATCCAAAATACAATCTCTCCCAGTTGAAGATTTTATTTTTCTTGCTGTTTATGCAGAAGGTTTTTGCTGATTCAGGGTCTTCTGAATCATCCACAGAACGTCCGCTCCCCCACCCCCCAAAAGGATCCTCTCTGAACTCCCACCAGTTCCTCCCAGCGGGGCCCTTTAGCTGTTGTCGGACTCGTCCTCGTCCTCGGCTTCGCGGAGCCAAGTGAAGAAGGCGGTGACGGACTTCAGGGCCACGCCCTTGCCCTGCTGCTCGGCGGGGTCTTTGCTCGACTCCCACTTGTAGAAGGCCTCCTCCTTGAGCACGTCCTCGTCGTAAAGGGTGTCGAAGAACATCCGCAGCAGGTCTGAAGCGGGGACGAGAGACGGGGAACGTTCACAAGACATTTCAGGACACTTTGAACTCGATTTAAAGGAGCGGCGTTGCCTCTTCCGGAAAACAACACACCTACTCTGTGATTACTGACTCAACTATTAGTATTTCCCCCGTACCACCTACATAGTACTTTATATACAGACACATAATGAACACAATACAAAAATGGCTCCAACAAGCCGTGTGTAGGATTCAGGGGGACTTACTGGAATATTCAAAACTGTTTGTTATGAATGTATAATCATCAAACAAATGAGCATCGGTAAAGCCAGTTTCATATCATTTACGTCTGGGAAAAGTAATTCTGTCTGCATTATTTTAGCTGAAAACAAACATCAGCGTCTCTGAAAGTGGTAAGAGGAAGGAGAACATGAACTCACTGGCAGGTTGCTCCAGCTGCACCATGAGGCCCTGCAGGGCGTACAGCGCCTGCAGCTCCTTCTGTTCGTCCAGCAGGTATTTCTGCAGCACCTTGGCTCGCTGTTTGATCTGCTCGCCGTCCACCTTGTTGGGGTTCTCACCTACGGGTGAAGACAGAGTTTAGTTCATGATGCAAAGGAGACTAAATCTAGTTACTTGCAGGCATATTTGCATCGACACCAGCACCATAGGGATTATTAATATCCCTTTCATCTTTAATTGGGTGCCATGTTTGTAGGCTTTATTGAGGGGTGTAAAGGGTGCACGCTGACTCACAGACGACCGCTGACTGGCAGACGCAGGTCATCAGAGCTCTGACGAACATGTTGGAGGAGGTCTGCTGCTCGTCCAGGTTGGCCTACAAAAGGACAAATTCATTTACACACGTGCAGAAAAACAAAAACTTGTAGCAGCAACGTGTTGGAAACCTGTTAAACATCTAAACTGAGTTTTTTTTGTAGGTAAGTCCGTTTGCTTCGTTGCAATCAGCAGCTGCTCTGAACTGACTTGAGCAACTTCTTCTGACCAAGGTGACTAATAAAACACACTGTCGGGTTCAGTAGCTTCTCTTAAAGGTCTTACATGCACACCTCGAATAAAACATTCCTCTGCAAAAAGGTGAATTGTAGTCAGATCTGGGCTGCAGTCAAATACTAAAAATGTTTCCTAACCACTTTTCCTTGACGGAAAACATCACGAGGTCTTCAGGACTTAAGAACAACTGTTGAGCTGAGAGAATCCGACTACGTAATTATGTCACGCGGATTATGGACTTCGGCCTATTTAAAGCACATCTTGGATGCTTCTCTTCGTGCATTCTTAGCGCTGTTTCATGTAAACAGCTCGGTTAAAGATATGACTTCATTATCAAGGTTAGAAATAGAAAAGGAATATAGACGAATGCTGCGTCGCTTTAAATGTTGCTGCCACAAAGAATTGTGTGTTGAGATGATCTCCTTTCCTTTGGTAAAGGATGGTCTAATGCACTTCAAGCTAGAGGAGATAAGAAAGGAAGCATTGAACCACCTTTTCTTCGCATTTAGAGGGTTCGACCGGCTCTTATCGAGGCTGCCACTTAAGATACTTCAGTGAAGTGAAACTTCTCTAAGAAAAGAAAAAAAAGACCATCCGACCGCAGCCTTGGTCTCGTGTTTGTGTCTGAATTGCACAGTCATGACAAGTCATCGCTTTACTTTCCTCCCTGAAATGAATGCGGTGCATACAAAGACACGACCAACGTCTCATTTTAAAGAGGTGAAGACTGTGAATGTAACCAAATGGAAACAAAGACGGAAGGAAAAGATTCCTCTGAATTTCACACAGGGATACGAACCTCGACCCAGTCAAAGATCCTCTGGTTGTCGGCCTTGTCCTGGATCAGTCTCTCCAGCTGTTTGGTCAGCTCTGCAGAGCTCAGCTCCTTCTTTTTGCTCTCCTCCTCCTCCTCCTTGTCGTCCTCGTCACCCAGCGTGAACTCCACGTCCTAGTTAACGCCACGGAGGCAGAAACAGGCTTTATGCACATCTTCATGTCACCTCGACTGACTTCTACCAGGTTTTACTGCCTGAAAACAAAAGTCCATCTTCTCTCTGATGGTCTCGTTTACTGATAGAGGATCAGGACTAAACCGAGACTGGTTCAGGACCACTTAAAAGTTCATCACAGTAACTTAATTTTGTAGCAAACTCCCTCGGCTGAAGCTGGTGAGCGACCCCTTACCTGTTCTGTCACAAACTTGTTGACGTCCACGTCCTCGGGGAGGAAGTCTTTCCATCGGAGGCCAGCCTGCCTCCACATCGTGCGCGCCTTTTTATGGCTCTAATGAGGGACAGACATATTGGTTGTAGACTTACGGGACACATTAGCTGATCACACCATCGCTGGTTTCAAATGTTCATAAACTTTAGCAGCTGGAACTGATTTTAAAAACCTTTTTTTACAATATAATATCGATAAAGGATTATAGTTGATCGGTTCTCACCATTCCTTTGCAGAGTAAAGTGAGGATTTGGACCAGCAGGACTCCAGCCTGACCCTGAGGGATCAAAGGCTTTGTAATCTCCCTGGAGGAAAAAAAAGAAAAAGTCACCCATTAGACATCAAACAGCCAAAAGGTTATCTTCTCTGGCAGATTTCCACTTTTTTCCAAACATGCCGAAGGGAGTCAAGTGAGGCCTGGGACTGACCTGAAGAGCTCTCCCATGGGGATGCCTCCCTCGTGGAGCATGGGAGTGATCTGTTCTGCCAGGTACAGCCAGATGTGGGGGATGTCTATGGACATATCTTCAGCCACCTCCAGGATTTCCTGAAGCCTGAGGAAACACGGAAACACACACACACACACACACACACACACACACACACACACACACGTGGAGCAGAAGTTTATTCAAGGTTTAAAGGATGCAGAAGTAGTTCAGAGAGCAGATGGGTAAACGGAGCAATATGGCACCACATCGACACAAACGTATGGATTTTTCTTTTTTGGCTAAGCATAGTTCACTCGCTGAAGCCAACGTCTCCCCTGCGGGCTTCTGTTCATCTGAAGTCCTGCTGTTATAAACTGGACTTCTGGCAACAACTTGAAGTGTTCGGTCCAACAGCACTCGCTCTTGGACTTGTATCTTTACTCATTACATGCACTCTGTTTAGTTAGATAGGCAGATATATTCTTTATTGTCCCAATGGGACATTCAACACATCTCGGCACAAGCAAACAAAAGACATTAAAGAGGACAGAAAAATGCAATAGAGGTAAGGACACACGCACCCTGAGGTATCAGTGTGTAGTCTTCGTACCCCGTTACAGCCGATGTACCCTCCACTTATTTTAAGCTACTGCTTTAAAAGGAGTTCTCTAAAGGACTGAATTCACACCTGTGATCTCTGAGCTCACACAGAGTACAGAATGTGGGATGGATTACAGAGGATCCTCTTTATCTGTTCGAGTACACGCTGGTCAGAGAGAGGCCGGAGATTATGATGATCTTTTTTTAAACCGAAGAGTTTCATTGCAGTCTGAATCACACGGGATTACTTTAGGGATACAGGAAGTTTCCCAAACTTATATCTGTATATAAGGAGTAGACGTAGTGGACTGATGTTTTGAAGTCTTGAGTCTGGTGTGTTGGCCGTCGCCATCTTGGCTTTTTTGCAACCAGTGAACAGGAAGTGACCATATCTGGACTGTGGAGGAAGTGACGTAGAGACACCGTATAGTCTCTGGTAGAGACCTGTCAATCACTGTGTAGCCCACACACAGTAGTTTACAATGTTTACTGAGGTAATAAATCAAGAGAGAAGTAGAGTCATTTTCTCATAGACTTCTATACAACCAGAGGAGTCGCCCCCTGGTGGACACTAGAGAGAATGCAGGTTTTAAGACACTTCCGCTTCGGCTTCACTCTTCAGAACCGGAGGTTGCCGCCTGCACACAACATACACATAACTACATTATAAAGGAAGTCCTCACTGACCCGGTGTAGTACTGCTGTGTTTGGAGGATGTTGCTCTTAATGAGCTGTTGCAGAAGCAGGCCTATGTGCTCCCTGGCGATGGTGCTGCGCTCCAGCGTCGACTCCAGCCCGTTTCGCACAAACACGAAGAGCAGCTGAGCGCTGTTCATCTCCTGCACACACTGCACAGCCTCCTGTCGGGACAGAGAGGGACACACACAGATCGTTGTAAGGATGCAACTGTGTCTGTAATATACACTAACAAGGAGGGAAATAATAGAGGCAGGTAATTCAGCTTTACGGTTTGTAATTATATCTGATTGATAGGCGCCTCTCTGTGCATCAACAGGCCTCTTAGAGTTGTATTTGTTTCTGCTAATCCAAACCGAACATTTCCTGCTTCTGCAGCTTCAAATTACTAAACAGAAACTACATCGTGCCTTTTATTGTGAGGCAGTCAAGGAAAAGACATCGAGGTAAGGACGGACAAGACCATGTGCAGCGCTTTCTGTCGCGAAGCAGGTCATTTGTTGAGCCATTTTCCATCCTGCACATAACGGGTTCTTCTCATGTTCATTGGCATATCGGTGCATACCTTCATGTCGTTGATGTGGAGGTACTCCTCGATGATGGCTGTGGACTTCTTGATCAGCTCTTCCTCGGTCAAGGCGGGCTTGGTGGGGGTCGGGGGAGGTGGAGGGGTTGCAGCTTTCTCACGCTTTACTGTTCACACACACAAATCAAAAATTTTTTAATTTATATTCTAGAAATCTAAATGTAAATTTAGCAAAAACTAAATAAAAAACAGCTTTACTATTGTAGAAAATCCTGGTATCTAAACATGAGTTTGGGTCCCCACCGTTCTCTTTGCTCCTGGCTCTGTCTCTGCTGCCTCGGTCGTCTGTCATGCTCGCTACCCGGCGGACGGTATCGGCCGACCCGCGCTGCTCCCGTTCCCGGCTCCGCTCCTCGTTCTCCCGACTGAAGCTGCGCTTGGTGACCTGCAGTCGGTTACGGTCGCGGTCGTCCCGCCTGTCGAAGCGGTCGCCGCCTCGGTCGGAACGGTCGAAGCGATCGCTGCGCTCTCGACTCGAGCTGTTTCTGCAGAGGGACGGAGGGAGAGCAGAGTCAGGGAAAGAAAACACTTATAGGGTATTGGTAGGATTTATATTCCAGTACTCTTATCGAGTCTTTTTGATTATTGTGTGAGAATCCAGTTCCAAAATCTTTAAAATACATTTGCAGCAACAATTAGCTCAGTCATTAGCCCATTCTAGACACAACCGTAAACTCTGTATTGTCGCACTGTGCATTTGGTACAGAGAGATTCTGTCTGAGTACTCTTGGGGAATTGGGTCCCGTTTCTCACCTCTGAGGAACTCGTCTGTCCGACTCCAGAGAAGAGGCCGAGGACGGTGCTGACTGCTGTAAGGCTGAGAACCTGTTCACAGTGCTGGTGGCCGGACGGCCGCTTGGCTCCGGGGCTGAGCCTGAAAAATACACGACATAGTACGTGTTGAGTTTTTAAGCTGTGAGTCGCTCAACTAAATATCACATCGGGCTGTGAAACCTACCAGCTTCTGCAGGTTTGGCAGTGGTGCCGCCACTGCTGCCCTTCCCCCAGCTCCCCCATGTGCCTTTACCACCTGGAGCGAGCAACTGATTGTTGAAGTCAAGAACAGGAGTCTGGAAAGAAGAAACTGAAGGTTATATACACACACACACTTCCTGCTAAAACTACAAACATTAATGACGATTAAGTACATTAACAGATACCTCTGATATGTCTTATTACAGGTGAAGTGATGAAAAAGGGTCAAAGTAAATTTCCTCTCTCCTACCTTTGTGATTTTGCTAAGACGAGAGGTGTCGATGGGTCGGTTCTTGGAGATGGGCACCGTATTCCAGCCCTCGTCCTGGGGTTGAGAGCCACGGCCGGGGGTGTGAGAGCCCCCGCGACCTCCTCCACCTCCTCCTCCTCCTCCTCCTCCACCCATCCTGCCTCCGCCACCGCCGCCCATATCCTTCTTGGAGAAGAGGGCTTGCACCTTCATTTGCTCCCTCTGCTCCTCCAGCTCGGCATCTTTGTGGATCTGGTCGATGGTCTTGGGGCCCTGGTCGCCTCGTCGGGACACCCAGTTGTTCTGTGGGGGGGAGACATTGTGAGTACAGGGCGGAGGGGACGTCGACAGTTTCCCTTTTTTGACATGAAGTTTCGTATAGTAAAATAAAAAAGTCAATCAAATGGATGGTAAGTGGCCTTTCTAGTCTTCCCACCACTCAAAGCGCTTAAAGCTACACATCACCATTCAATGCAGCTCATCGGGATCTAATCTAAATGCAGCAATTTGGGGTTCATGACACTTTGACATGCGGACCGGAGGAGCCGGGGATCGAACCGCCAATCTCCCGATTGGTCGACTCGCTCTACCTAAAGGCATCCTAAGCCACAGCCGCCCTCAAAAAGTTTTTAAAATCTGTAAATGTTAGTGTCGTTTTTCTGTCCATATCACCAATTCCTGCTACACTTTCTCATTAAGGGAACAACAACCTTGTTACTCTCCAGCCTTCGCCTAGAAAGGGAACAACAAAGTGTGTGTTCAACAGTTAAACCGTTTATTGTAGACTTATTATAGATAGATATACATTTTTAAAAAACTAACACCATGCCAAATATTTAACAGCCAAAATGATCAAAAGATGAAAAAGCCAAAAATATCCCTAGTAATGTATCTGGGTGTATAAGAGAATATATTTTAACAGTCTGGCATTAAAATCCGTACCTTTGATATTGAGTTAGTTAGTGACAATGTTTTGACTTTTCTTTTATATTGGACGTCTAAACGGAGATATTTTGGCAACAAAGCTCGGCAGTGACGGCTGTCTGCTCGCTGCTTGGACCACCATCATCTCACGTGCTGTAGGTTTGAGTTGTGTACGCTAAGTGATGCGTTTGTGTCGTGCAGACGCGTTACCCGTCGGAGGTCGATCACATCCTGCAACATGAAGCGGATCCTGGACGAGGTCTTCTTGTCCTTGATTATTTTCTCCATCTGATTGAAGTACTGGTCCATACGAGGCTGAGGAGGACCACAACAGGTTGGTGAGTATCTCCTGCACTACGATCCAACTGCACATTTATCAGCATGCATGTATCCTCCTCATCACACCATCTAACCGTGTGTGTGTTGTACCTTGGCCTTCTCAAAGTCTAGGTCCTTGCCGATGGTGGACAACAGTCTGCACAGGCACTCCAGGGACTCTGCGTCGTGGTTTTTGAGCAGCTTCACAATGCAGTCGTGCATGATGACCTCCGTGAGCATCTTGAGCTTGAACAGCTCTCCGATGAACTTGATGTTGCCCAGCGAGCGCCTCCTGGCCATGTCTTTCTCGGCTTGTAGCGCAACAGTGAGCTGCTGCTTCTCCTCCGGCTGCCAGAGAAAACAATGTCACAACGGGGGGACAGAAAGGGACATTTTAGAGGAGGGGTGGTTGGTTGTATGGAAAATCCTGATACACGCACACAACGACCAGCATGACTTATTTTTAGTGCCCCCCAACCGGTATGCTATGAGGCAGTACTGTACCACTGTGGCAGCCTCCAGCTCCTTCTGCTTCCTCTCAAAGATCTCGTCATCGTCTTTGTCCTTTTCAAACTCCTTCTGGCATCGATTTAGCAGCAGCTTGCGGAAGTTCACAGTGTTTCCCGGGTTATCTGTGGTTTGGACTTTAAGCTGAAAGAGAACGGAGGAATAAAAAGACATTTAAAAAGACGACAGGGTGCAGTGACATGTAGTGTGAGTCACTCCTCATTTCCTCAATCACCTGGGCCGCTGTTTGAACTTAAAGGGAGAGTTTGGATTTATTTTAAGAGGGTCGTACAAGTAATTTATCCAGAGCAGCCAAGTGTCTTTCAGACACCTAAAAGAAAGGCCAGCCTAGAATAAAAATCTAGTTTAAGTGTTCGCTATATTTCTTCAAAGCCACCAGACTCCATTGGTAAAAACAGTCATTTGACCTACAATCAGTGAATAATCATCACAATTAATGTGGTTTTATTATCCTCGAAGAAGAATTCAAGATGTCAAACACATTAACACAGATGACAACTAACCCAAAAAATAAAAAGTGCTCGTCAGATTTGGAATTTGCAGCTGAGAAATTCAAACGTGCTTCAAACAGAGAGTCGGACAGACCGCTAACAGCCACGGGAGACTATTCTGACCACTTTTCAAAGGCTTAATAGCTGCAAGTATGTGAACAAGCTGCAGTATATTATGGGTTTTAGGTTATGCTTTGGAGGAAGCACTTTAATCTTCACTTTGATGAGAGAAAAGGCTTCAAGAATGAGGATAAAGGCCTTTACACACAGCGAAGGTGCTTTTTTTCGTGCAATAAATATTATATTTGTCATGAGTACTTTCAAACAGAACGCGAATATTACAAAAAAAGCTTTCGCACTGCGATTAAAAGCATCGACCAATCACGTTGTGCTGAACAAACATATTCAAAATGTGCTCCATCGCATACAACACATAGGCTCCGTAGTCCGAACCAAGACCGCAAACATTATTACTCCTTTCAACCTTGTGACAAAGGAAGCTGTTCTTACCTTTCACAATAAAAGCCTTGGACATGTCCACTGCGTAACTGTTTAACAGAGGGAACTCAGAGCAGTTTCACTAAAAGGAAACTCGATAAAATAGCTTACAGTAGCTTTAGGCTACTGTATGAATAGTTATGAATAGTATGAATGAACGGTAGTATGAATAGTTTTGATTTTAGGGTCATGTATTTGTCACGACAGTGTGTAAAGGCATTTATTGTCTCCTTTGACTGATAGTATCTTGGGGAACCTTTTTCCCAGCGGGACGAATGATGTGTTTATAATCTTCAAAATTATATTAAAAAAATATGTAAAATTGGTTTTAGTCTCCAGAAAAGTAGATAGTCAAAACAAATAGTCTGAGGTTTTAAACTATTGTCTTGTGTCTCTGCAGAAATTAAATTTACGGAGTTTATCATTTAACGTGTATCATAGCAAGATGTGGACAACTGGAGGAGTAAATACCGAAATTCAAACGGTCCTTGAGCGAACATTCAAGCTTATTCAACACATATCTCCATTATGTGTGTGTGGCACCACTTACCCCCATAAGGCAGCGGCACAAGTTGGCGTAGGCCACCGAAAAGTCTGGCTCAGAGATCGCCTTCTCGAAGGTGAGATCTATGACTCCTTTCAATCTCTCCTCAGTGTCAATAGTCAGTTCCGCCACCTGTTTCATGAGCTGTTGAAACTTCTGCGGGGTCAGTTTGTTGAGGATGCTGCGGACCCGTTTGAACAGCTCCTGGGTCTTGGCGTGCTCTGACTCGTTCTCCTCAGGCTGCTCCTCCTCCGCCGCGCGGGTGCGGACGGGTTTCTTCGCCGAAGGTTTCCAGGCCTTCTCCGCCTTGTTCAGCTGCACGTCGTCGCCCAGCGACATGGTGGTGATGATTTTCCTCAAATCTTTGCGCGGCATCTGCTGAGAGCGACGCGGACCGCCGACCCCCATGCCCATACCCGGAGGCTGCAGGTCAGAAGAAGAAGAGGGGGAAAGGAAGAAAGACACCGTGAACTTTCAAGCGCAGAGCTCTCGGAGGATCACATTGAGAAGATGTTAAACTTACTGGTCCTCTGCCACCACCGCCGCCTCCGCCTCCCCCTCCCATTCCAGGCCTGCCGAGGTTGGCGAAGGAGGGTGTGAAGTCGGGGCCGCAGTTCATTCCCGCAAGACGACTGGGGTCCAGTTGACGCAGTGGGGCCTTATTAGCCTGAAAAGACAAAGAAATAAACAAAGTGAAACGTTATTTAGATATTCTGGAACATATAATGCTGTCATCTTTATGTCTATTTATGTTTCCAGTCGCGGGGACATTAACTACATCCCCATCAGTGCTTCCGGGCAAATATAACTTTAAAAATGAAAGATGGTGCGAGATGTGGCACCTTGTCCAGGACCACGTCACTGATGGCTGGCAGACCCTCGGGCTTGCTCATGCTGGCTGAGCTGAACTGGAAGCCCAGAAGAAACTCTCGGTCATAATGCTTCTTCTGCTCCGGGTCGATTGGCTTCCATTGTTCTGAAAGAGAAACCAAAAAACAGGAAGAAAAATAAATGAGCAGATCAAATTTTTTAAAGATACATTTTCCCTCAGCCGAGCTTTACTTCAGAATAAGAGAGCAAGTGACTCCAGGTCATTATAACCGTAGATATTGTCGCGCCTCAATGTCCACAAGGTGGCAGATAGGCTGGAAAATAAATGAATTAATAAACGCATGTATAGTACAGTATATATTAGGGGTGGGGAAAAAAATCGATACAGCATAGTATCGCGATATTGTATCGATACACGGACGCCAAGTATCGATCTTTTATTATATAAACTATAAAAAGAAAAAAAAAAGGTCAGGAAAGGTCCCGGGTCAGCGTGATTGGTAGGAAGTTGGTCAAAACAAAGAGAACAAATCTGCCAACAGTAGCCAGGCTCATGGGGAGAGTGCAGCGCATAACTGCCTCTGCCCTTGACGTCCATGCATCGCAGGTTATACTGAGTTATATAACTCTTATATCCTACTTATATAAGTTATAGTTCATATACTGAGTCCACACGTTTGCATTTAGTTAGGTTGGACTATGTAGTAATACAAACAGTTCAGTTTGTCAGGTTCATGCAACATTTATGACATTGTTGGTCTGTCTGTGCTTGACAATCCTATTTGGCTGCAATAAAAATGATTGAAGTGAGATGAACAGACTGAAAACTTTATCTTATTAGATAAAACATGTTGACAGTTTTCCTTTGGGGACATAATTTGAAGTTGAAAAAAGTAATAAATCGTCAATATAGGCCTTTGTCATCGCAATACTCAGAATATCGCAGTATCGTGATAATATCGTATCACGGATCTCTGGTGATTCCCACCCCTCGTATATATGGCCCGTTTCGTTTCAGATAAAAATCCATCTTGGGTACATTGAAGTTGAATTAAGTCAGTTTTTAATGAGGTGTTTTTGTGTTTTGTTGTGCAACCCTGTTGTACAATGACAGTAAAGAACCTGGTAAAAAACATGCTGAAATTACTTATTCTCATTTGCTTTGATTTCTTTGTGTTTATATATAATAGAGCAAAGCTTCAAGGAGGCTAACGGTCATGACCTACAATGCATCTATAAATTAAAAATCTCCCCGTTTAATCTTCTTCTTGAGCTTATTGTTCAAATATGCTTCGTTGCCATCACATAACTATCGTTTTCCACTGAACACTCGTATCAACAGAAGCACAATCAGGTGAAACGCCACGCCCTCCTTCCAACAAAGCAAACATCAACGTGCTCCGACTGACGCGTCGCCAACTCGTGAATGTTCACGCCGAAAGGTATCAAGGTCCAGAGACCCACCCTCTTTGTACTGGTACTTCTTGTCATCCGGCTGAATGTTCTCAGTGTCCCGCTTGTCCTCCTTGTCCTCCTTGTCCTCCCAGGTCATGTCAGGATCCTCTGGGGTAGGAGGGGAAGCAGCAGGGGGCTTGGTCTCTGGGGCTGGGATGGGGGCTGGCTCGGGCTCTGGTGGAGCCACTACCTGCTCCTGGTTTAAAGATGGGAGAGCGGTTAGAAGTCAGACTGCCATCTTAAACTCAATATGTAAAATAAAACAACCCTGAGGGGGGAGGAAGAAGCCTCTTTTCTCACTGGACTATGACCTCTAGGGGTTGATTTGAGTTAACAGCAGGTCGTAAAGGCATAGAA
>NW_022280054.1:11758774-11770560 GCF_004355925.1 Anarrhichthys ocellatus | reverse complement strand
ACACACACACACGCTCTGTGTATGTCATGCATCCAACTAGAAGTGGGCGATATACCAAATATACTCAACGTATTGCTGTATATTCTACGTTAGATGTAGTAAATTACCATTTAGCGAGTACAAAAAAACTTTGAAAACTACGTTCAAACTAGCCCAACGCTGTTTTTGCAGTGTGTGTATATACTATGCATTATGGTAATTTAATTTCATGTTTATTTACAAATAAATATACATGTAGAATTGCACAACAATTATCCAATCGAGTGTATCAGAGCATTTTTTACTACTGCTAATATCCAATGCTCGCCCCTAAGATTGTGTGAAAAAAAAACAACAAAAACGACTTTAAAATAAGAATGACCTTCTGGTGAGCGTGATTTCATTTAATTTAAATGTAAATAACTAATAAATAAAATACATAAAGAAATAAATCAAAATGAAGAAATATTAAATAAATAAAATCCAGTCCATAGATATCTATGCGCGTCTCTCTCTTCAGCTCTTTTTTCTGTTTGTTTTTCTTAAAAGCAACATCTTCAATAGTGTTTCATTGTAAAACCTGTCCTTTACCTGTACTTGTGTGACTGTGCATGTGGCCCTCACCTGGTCTAACCAGAGCCGGCGAGGCAGCAGCTGGGACGCTCTCACCGTTGGACTGGACCACCGCTGTACCTTCTGATCCCGTCTGTCGGGAGAAACACAACACACCAGAAAGTAAAGCATGACCCGGGTGGCGAGGACAACACTCATTCTTCCACTTGACAAAAGAGAAAATAGTTTCACGTTAGATCCTCGTTGGCTATATGAACCAGACATCAGAACTCCAACAGCAAACCATAGATCAGCTTGCTTTTGACAGGTTGTAGTGTAACACATGTAAGAGTCCTGGCGATCGGCAGCATTCCCCATAAAGCGGTAACATATGGACGGAGCAGGCAAGTCAATTCTTGTTTCAAATACTTGAGATGCTATAACGGACTACGCTGACATTCACACAGTGCTAAGTAGAAGCATATGGCAGCAAAGTCATTTTTTACTATGCATCAATTTCTCAATTTCAATGAAAACATTTTATATGCGTCTAAAAATCCAGATTGAACTGTACGGTAGCTCACCTGTGGTGGGGTTGGGGTAGAGCCACTGCGGCCCCCGGACATAATCTCCTCTGTAATGTCTCGACCTCCCTGGTTTGGGTCTCTTATTCTGATCTGTGGAGCAGAGGGAAGAGAGTCGCTCGTCAGGGTGAGAGCACAAACGATTGCAGGAAAGGAAAGGAGAGAAGGAAATGAATCCGTACGTGAGGATTAAGCACTTGAGAACTTCCCTTCCACAAACGCAAAAGAGAAAAGGGTTGAAAATGTTTTGGGGGTGAGGACAGCAGCACACGTAAGAGGAGAGCTGCCTTCCCATGATGCAACGGCCTGCAGTCGTCAGCGCTGTGACTCTCGCTGGCTGCCTCCGATTCAATGAAAAAGCTGCATTTCTCACACTGTGAACGCTGAGGCACCGAAAAACCAACCAACAAATTCCTCCGCTCCGCAGCTGAATGTGCTTCGGCCGGTTAAGTCGCATCGCAGTGCTGTTTGACTGAGCCGAGGATCGAGTCGGCAGACTTTAAAAAAAGGGCCGATGGTCAAACTAATTCCGCTGCTGGTTGAAGTTGTTATGACTCACATGAAGGCAAAGCACAATCGGGGAGTGAAAAATATAATCTGATCCCTCACAAGGAGTGCCCATACATTACAAAACGCATGCTTTTCCATCCAGCTCCCTTTTCTTTCTCTCACACGCTACATACTTACCATCGGCAGCCAGAG
Organism: Anarrhichthys ocellatus; assembly: GCF_004355925.1. Lineage (NCBI taxonomy): Eukaryota > Metazoa > Chordata > Actinopteri > Perciformes > Anarhichadidae > Anarrhichthys > Anarrhichthys ocellatus. The sequence continues at coordinate 11,768,743 of NW_022280054.1, read as the reverse complement.
CTGTCATGCAACTAGTATGAGTCACAGCGCTGCTTAAAGTAAAGTATAAAGTCCCTGGACAGAGATTCAACTGTGAAAAGAGTTGAGCTGCTACAGTCTCCGGCCTACTTTGGGCGTTTTTAAGAACAATATTTGCTCGTTGGCACTGACCTTTTTTCCTCTGGTTCAACTCCTCTCTCGGAGCCTTACAAACCCTAGCGGGCCTCTTGGCATCCTGGGGCCGGAGTAGCCGTTCCAGCGGACTTTAAAAAACCCCCACAGACCCCGTGGCTGTAGCCCAGTGAAGTTTCCCCCCTCCTCGGTTTAACTCGCACACATCCAGGCCGTGATAAGAGAGCTACAGGCCTGCAGAACAGGGCTGGGCCTGACTGTCAGTAAGCTAGCTAGCAACTTGAAAATCTCTCTCTCTCTCTCTCTCTCTCTCTCTCTCACATACGCTGAACAGAACAGGGAGGGGGAGAGGGAACAAAAAGAGAGAGGATAAAGCAACTGGCCTTGTAAAGCTATGGTATTGGAATGTGCAAACCCTCCCACAGAGGCTACCAGACAGTTAACGGGCCAGGAGTGTGAAGGGGGGGCAGAGTAGTGGGGGAGGACGGGGGGGGGATAGGAGGGTTTCCAGGAAGACGAAAACAAGTTAGCGTTATCAAATGAGCTGCAGCTATTAGGAGAAACTCCCCCCTTTCCCCCTCATTCTCTCTCCGCCTGCTCTGTCATCCTGCTCACTCAAGTCACTCTTATTTTTTAAGGCCCGCCCCTTTTGAGGGCAGAGGAAACCAGTACAGGAGGAGGAGGAGGAGGAGGAGGAGGAGTGGGGTGCCACAGCAGCAAGCAGAGGAAGGCTGGTTGGTTAGCCCTTCCGGCTCAGAAGGGGGAGGAGACCGGTGGCCACGTGGAGCTGAGCTATGTGCTGACATGTCCTTCACCTCCCTCCCTCCCTCTATCCCCTCTGGTTTTTCTCTCTGACACACGGGGAGGGGGAGAGCAGGAGTAGGAAAGTGGAAAAAAATAAATGTGCAAAGCTACAACTTTGTGCATGTAACCAGGAACTAAACGGCATAAATCGGGTGAATGTTGGCAGTTCGAAATATAACAGTTCTCCCTCCCTCTCCCTCTCTCTCTCTCTCAGACTTGCAAGCAACTACATAAGTAAAAAAAGCCACCTAGCCACACTGTCCTGCAGATAGAAGGCCACACTAAACCCTTAAAATCCTTAATCCTTCAAATAAAAACACCAAATCTCGACCTACTTTCTCAAAGAGCATCACCCCCAAAACAAGAATGCAGAGTCTGATAAGCAGTCAGGGGATAACGTCAGATTTAGGATGTTTGGTCAGATGAAGACGAATACCCGACATGAAGTACAAAAAACAGGATAAAGCCTCATCACAAACCCATACCAACTGTAGTAAGAGCTCAGAGATAGCCAAAATAAATTTAAAGACACACCGACACAGACGATAAACAGGGCAACGAAGGGAAAACAACGCAAATAGAGCCACGAGGTTGAAAAAACCCTGAACAGTGTAGGAGATGGAATATTTTAATTTCTAGCTGGATAAAAGAGTCTCTGGGGAATCTGGAAACGTCTAAAAATGACTTCTCAAATGTAAGCAGCATCACAGGAGTGCAAATAAAAGATGAGTACACCAGAGGCACCATCTGGGGCTACAGTTCACAGTGAGCTACCACATACCAGGCGAAAGCCATCTTAGAGAGCAGAGGAAACACTAGACATACTGTAGAAAATGTCGCACAGCAGCTCACTCTCACTCCGCAACCACGTTAAGGTCAAGTTCACCGCAATCTGTTTCCATCAGTGGACTGAACTCTACGTCCAGACTCAAGAACGAGTCTGGAGTCACACTGAGGGAGATTGCAACACCGCAGACCTGCATTATCTAAAAAGCATCGGGTCGTTGGGTTGCTGTATTATTTGTTCATATTACTGTGAGGGAGCTGTTGTATAAACACAGAAAAAGGTCAATCCAAAACAGCCGTCGCTTACAGTGACTCTAATGTCCAGTTAAAGCATTCAGAGAATCAGTAGTTTTTTGGTAAAGTTTTAAAGCCCCAATGTAACATATCTGTCTGGCTCACATTTATAACAACATAATCTGCTTCTTCAATTATAAATACTTAAATATTAACAGAGCACTCCACTTATTAAGCATTGCACTTCTGTCATAATGGTGGACTCATGACCGACAGCTAAAAAAAAAGGATCAAAATAGCAGAGCCAGAGATGGAGTCTTTTTTTTTTACTCAATGCATTCTTCTTCCTTCATTACCCACAATGCAACGCGACCACCAACCATTCCGGTGGAAATTCCGGTGTGTTAAGTTAGTAGAGGCTAATGTAGCCTGTAGCAGCTAGCCAAGATAGCAACCTCCAGTTCTGAAAAGTGAAGCCAAAGCTTCATGTGTTGAAGCTGCATTCTCTCTAGTGTCCACCAGGGGGCAACTCATCTGGTTGCATAGAAGTCTATGAGAAAATTACTCTACTTCTCTCTTGATTTATTACCTCAGTAAACATTGTAAACATGAGTTGATGGTCTCAATCTCTAGTTTCAAGTATTCTTCAATACAGCATGATGTTCATTTCGTACATTATGGTCCATTTAGAGTCACACAGACCATAAAGCAGGGGATGCTTTAGGGGCGGGGCTTACTGTGATTGATAGGTAGCTGGGAGCTTTCAGTGCAACTTCAACCCTTTCACAGTGTGTTATCACTTCACTTCGAGAATTCGGTCGCCTAAAAATTGTGTTAATCAGCTTTTAGTTATACTTAGCTCCACTGCCTCGTGTCACTTTGGTTGCAAATAAACCAAGATGGCAACAGCCGAAGTGCCGAACGCGAGGCTTCGAAATGGCGGTCCACAAACTAATGGGTGACGCCACAGCGACTACTTCCACTTCTTATATACAGAACATACACGTATACAGAAGTCTGGTAAGCGTAGTTCTATATCTAATCCATCTACAGAAGAGTCCTGGAAACTAGACGGATCTGTGAGCTTATGTTTTTATTTGCTCTATTGATCTAATACGGGCGTGCTTGAAACAGTAACTTCTCCCTTCTGACATGATTTGACAATCGTTAAATAAACCAGTTCATATCACACCTGCACGCTGCAGGCTGTTTACATTTTTGCGTTACTCATGTGATATTATATTCCCACCCCGCTTTGTGCCAAGTCCCGCCCTGATGCGCTACGATTGGCTGGTACTACTGTGCTGTGATTGGCCATCTACACAGGGCGGATCTGGTCACGTTGACGACGCCTCTGATAATAAAAATGAACTGAGAGCTTCCAGACTAATTGCATTTTTGTCTGGCAAGCTCATGATAATTAATATTATCTAAATCATTCTGTGTTTTTTTATGTACGTAAACAACTTGACGAGCATAATAAACAAAGCATCTGAAGCCAGACTGTCATATTGTGTATCTGGAAGTCAGATTATTCACATTGGTGACATGTTCCCCTCACACAGAACTGTGCTCGTCCCTCAGTGATCTCTGAGGAGGACTTGCTGCTTTCATTCGCTCCTCTAGCTCCTTGTTCCCGGGTAGAAACTCATAGATATAGGTCCACATATTCAAGAATACTTTACTTCGTTCTGTTTTTGGTCAGTTCCTTTTATTCCTGTAACAGCAGGACGACAATATTTGGATCCGTTTCATAACTGATATGTCAATATTTCCACTTTGGTGGCATTTCTTCCTGTTTTGGACTCATGGCATTATTTACAGAAACAGACTTCATCTGTGTTTTGACTAACATGAGAACAACTCAGATGTTCTGACACTCACTGACTTTACTCTGTGTAAAGTTTACAGATTAGTGCGATTGTTGTGTGTACCTGGGTGCATCGTGCATGTTGCAGGAAACATTATATTCTCACAACATACAGTACAGAGCAGGCATCAAACCCATCATTCAAGAACCAAAAAATATTATTTAGCTAGTCTGTAATATCACCAAGATGTATACAGCCACATCGGTAGCCACACAGTAGCTGTTTGGGTCTGGTATGTTCTAGAGAACACAGATATCATGTATTCAGATGGACTCAACACTAAATACTAGAGCAAGTTACAGTACCTGACCTTCACTGATAACCAGATCTAGTCCAAACAGAGCTGATAACAAAAGTTTCCATTTCAGGAACAGTTCTTTTAGGTCTTTCCTATCGATGTTTCCACCATGTTTAACAATGTTATTCAAAGGCCTGTTCTAGGTTCACCCCGTGGGTAAAATGGTGGAGTTGAAGTTGTAAGTGTGATGCAGGATAGCGACCGTACCTGTTTCCGTTCCCGCTTGGTGGCGATGTGTTGGGGGGGCTGAGGTGGTGGTTGCGGCTGCTGCTGCTGAGGGGCTGGGTTCATAATGACGGGCGCCGCCTGCACCGAGGGGGTGAACTGAGGCTGGGCGGGGTAGTAGGCCCCTGCTGTGGATCAGACACAGACCAGAATGTAAACCAACACACACCGATACAGCCAAAACTTGACAGAGGCGCGCTTGACAGCACATAGCTCGTGTTTACACCATGGCATTACGTTGCCAATGATCTGAAAGTCCTGTCGGGCTACTTGGAGGCAGTGAGAAAAGCTGCATCTAAAAATGTGAAGGTTTTTATTTCTCGATGATTTGCAGCGCAACAGCTGCAGCTTTACGTCCACAGCAACGTTATGAGGTCAACTTTTATAAAGAACCAAAGTTCTGCTCAGTCACAACGGAGGCTGTATTACAGTTTAGGAATCTGTCAAATACTCCAGTACTGAGCAACTTTACATTTATGTGAACACACGAAATTAAACACCAACTTGTTGAATATTTAAATCTCTATCGCAGAAGCGTTTCAGTGTTGCTGTCACAACGTTTTGTCTAAAATAAACGGGTTAATCTCAACGAATGAGCGATGAATACATAAATCAACAAACACAAATGTAGGGACTTAAAAAGGACAAACACTGATTATTTAACTGTAATCTCTCCATTATTGTGTCATCAATTAAATACCAAATCAATGTGAAACACGTTATTAATATCGGACCATACAGGCAGACTGTTTTTGACTTTATCGTTCCACGTCATTAAAGGGAAACAATGTGGGTCGTATATGCAAATAAACAACGTTTAACCTCCCACCATGTTGTTCAGTCCAATGTGACTAACTCAGAGTGCTCATTTTAATCCAACCAAAGGTATCCATGACCAAAAGAAATACACGGTTCATTAATAACCGTAATAGTTTTGGATTTATCCACCAATCGCTTCAGCTCTACACTTGTTTCCAGGCAGTCTGAGTAACAAGTGACCAAAATAAAGTATCAGATGACTGTAATTAAAAATTTTCCACAAAATAGAACCTCCAACTGCTTCATTTCCACCAATTATTTTCTTATTGCAATCTTCAAACTGTCAAAACAAGGCGCCTGAAAGCTGCAACTGTCAACTTGTCCTCATGACACCACTGATTAAGTCAGACCCGTATCGTTCCCCTCACTTTGTTTGCCGTTGTGCCATCTCACACCCCCCCTCCTAAGTGTTGGAAGTGAATGCAATGGTCAACAGAAGCAAACATGGCACCTGGAAGGCCCTTCGGACCACGACGCGAGCCAGCTCTGCTCAAACTCGTCAACAAAGCTGCTGCCAACATGCACAAGAAAATCAAAATAAAAAAAGTTTCACCATCATCAAAGAACCTCCGTTAGACTCCGCGGTCAATAATGTCGACATCCGCCCACTCGGGAACATTACCTGGCCTTGTAACCGGCCTCAGCTCACAGTTCAAAACTGGTCGTAGCCACAAAGAGGACTGAAGTGAAAAACAACTAAAAAAACGGAATCCTCAGATTGCAGAGGCCTCTCTCGCGGCCCCGGCGGCAGCTTGCTCCTGCTCCGCTCTTCCTCCTAATGTGTTTCAGTGTAACTCACATTACCGAGTTTGCATTGGGGCAGCGCAGCCTAAATATAGGCAAAAAAAACACCACACCGGCTGGGGGAAGAGAGCGCGCACGAGAGGGAACGGGAGGGAAGACGAAAGGGAGTGAGAGAAAGAGGGAAAGAAAGGGGGAACATAGTGTGCTAAAAAAAATTAGAAAGGCAGAATGAGACTTTTGTTGGACGGCGCCCCGATACTCTAAATACGAGAGAGTCAAGATGACACCTACCCTCAGAGTCCTGCTGCTCTCGAGACCCTCGGTTCCCCATGTTGAACGCTTGCTGAATGCAGAACTGTGAACGGACAGAGGAAGGAAAAAAAAAAAAAAAGGAGAGGGGGTTTCTGTTCAAACCCCCTCTCTGAACTTCTTCCTGTCCTCTCTACAGGTGCCCTCTCAGAACAACTCCTCTTAACACCCAGCCCTCCCTCTTCCAGCATGTCGCTCCTCCCTCTGACCTTCCTGATTCCTCTCTTGTCTTTCACTTGTTTTTTTAACCTCCCTCCCTCCCTCTCTGTCTCCCCCTCCCTCCACAGTGTACACTGGTAGCCGAGCTGAACTATTCAGTTGTGTCATTGAAAGTGGCTCTGGTTTGCGTGTATCCCCCTGTGATCTGATCCGTGCTGGCATCACCAGCTACTACAAAGAGGGGTGGGCTGCGAGTGTGCACACGTATGCGGCATGAGCGGAGCAAATCACTCAGCTCGGGAGGGGTGGGGGGGGGTCTTAAAAATAGTCACCGTACTCCGTCAGCACGGTGTATGTGTTTTACTTGACTGCTAGAAAAGGAGTCAATGGTCAGACAGACTGCACCACTTAGAGGACCAGAGGGGGGTGTTAGCGGAGCGGTATGGTGGTAGCTCCTCGAGGCAAAAAGCCAAAATCATTTCCAGGTAAACAATCAATCTGCATTGCTTTTCTCGTTTCCTGATAAAACCTGACACAGCCCTGGACACCTTCACAGCCGACACAGTGGTCCAGCCCATGAGAGACCAGGAGTTTGAAACTCTCTCACTGTCACATGACCGGTTATTTTGGGGTCATGTGACAACACGAACACACCAATAGCACAACAGCTCTCTCACAAATCCAGTAAATTAGCACCAAGTCTGGCAGAGACCAACAAACAGAACGGACGTGTGAGGCCAGCCGTGGGTGCGCTGCCATAAAGGAGAAAGAGATCGTCAAGTATTTCAGAGGTGATCTGTTTTTCTGGAATTTGCATTTCGTGTCGCTTTAATTTGAGTCAGAAGTACAGAACAATAAGTCTTCACAGTACATGTTTATGATTTATATAAAATACTTTAAAAAGACAGACAGGGACTAAGTTTATAGGTGAACTTTATAGGCCGACACGCCTGAGGGAGTTGACGCATTACATTTATTTAGCAGACACTCTTGTATTCAAAGCGACAAACAAATAAAAAGCAGAGTCCTCCACATTATGCAGGAAGGATTTCTCTCGTTGCATCCTCATAACCTAGATCTCTCTAGATAGAGAGTTTAGGGTGAAGTCTAACATAAATACTTGTAATGTTACGCTGCGACATGAAGACAATCCCCTTTGACAGAATACCGTATATTCGATTTAACAGATCTACGGTCAGCTGTATTATACACAGTATATATACACAGTATTATGATGTGTTTTCTACCTGAATATAAACCAGTTACACTTAAAACAAGTAACCTATTTTTGCCTGCTGCATTTCACACCAACTGTCCTTTAATAAACAGACAGAAGTATGAATAAGCCGACGATTTGAGTCTGCCAACAATAGATTTTATAACCTTTCACTACACTCTTTAATTTCTAGTTGCATTTTTTTCTTCAAATATGCACACGCAGGTGCAGAGGTGTTTCTAAAGCACCGTGCACATCGTACAGAGCTCACACGCTGATGTACAATAGGGCGTGAAATGGAAAGCCCATCAGGAAGAACTGTGTTTACAGTCCTGTATTCAGGCCAGCGCATTGTACTGCTGATGAGCTACACTTTAAACAAACACAACACATAGTTGGGATGCTTGCTGCTGGGGTGGGGGGGGTTCAGCAAGTTTGTTTTCTTGTGATGCACCAATACTCAGCAACCTCTAGAGGGGGTCACAACACACGGGATCACCAGCACACATCTGTAGTGCTACTGTATTTAGGAGCAGATATGGGAATTAAATAAAAGTAAAGTTCATGAAGTCTGATAGCAGGTACAACACATTTTCATATTAACTAGTCCTGAGCAACAATTATAATTCTATGAGTCTGTGAGTTATTAAAGGAAGACAAGAGCTCTTCTGTAAACATTGATATAAGGAGAAATACAAAACAGGAAAGTTTAGGTGTTGGCCAGAGGGGAGCAGCAGACGGACAAAGTCCAGAGCGCCCGAGAGTATCACAAACAACAACAACAACAAATGTCTTTCAATAGAAGTGACGGGAAAGTCTACTCATGTTCTGGGAAGGTTATTTTTAGCATGCCAGTAGAGGAGACGTGTAGAAAAGTCTTTACTAGGAGATGCATCGCGATGTGGACGACTTTGCATCGATGAAGAGACGGAACATAATCGGGAGTTCCGTTTCATCTCGAGTCTTTGTTTTGCTCTCGTCTACTGTATAACATTAGCTGCTCTGTTGTCAACCATGAAGATGTTCTGTGGGGAGATGCAGTGACTTAAACCAGAAAAGAGTAGAAGAGAAAATGTCTGCTGGAATAACTCGTGTAGTGTAACATACCTCAGGCATCCAGGAAGTGCCCCGTCTTAGAGCTGCTTTGTGAAAACCTTGTTTTTGTTGATTATAGCTCACAGGATTTACGTTTTATTTATGTTCCGAGGTCGCTCACACAGATCGATGCAGCTTTATATATTTGGACCAATTTTAGCACTTTCTAAATAAAAAGAGAGTTCACATTTATCCGACTGCTTGTGTTGATTCTTGAAAAAGCAGCCATGTGCAGTATTATCAGAAAAAAATTGAGCTGCATTGAGAATCGTTTCTTTGAATCCTTCTACCTTTTTAGTTTCACTAAAACTTGTTTGGCTTTCTAACCAGCAACGGCTCCCGTGTCCGAGTGTGTCTCTCTGTGTGTGAGGGTGAGTGGCTCAGGTGAGGCCCCAGGTAGAGCCTCTTACCATAAGTACCATATTCAGCGGGGCTGGTGCCGGGGTAGAAGCCGGGGGTGCCTGCTGGGACCGGGTACTGCTGGGGCGTGGCCACGTAGGTCGCTGACCGGTACTAAAGGAAACAAAGAGGAGGAAGAAGCAGGAAGACAGTCAGGTCGGGATGATCGGTTCTAATGTTAAGATGAGTAAACAAGTCTCTACTTGCTGCCGCCGCCGCCCCCCCCGCCCCGGTCTGTGCGCCCCTACCTGTCCCGGTATGAAGTAGGCTGCTCCCTGCGGCGAGCTGGGGAAGGGCAATTGTTGCCCGGGGATCATCATCATCTGAGATCCGGGGCCCGGCTGGTAGACGTGGGTGGGCGTCACAGGCCGAGGGCCGCTGTTGGGAGGGACGCCCCGAGGCCCACTGCTGGGTGGCAGGGTGGCCCTGTTGGTGTAATAGGGCTGGAGGGGGGAGGCGGGGGAGCAAACCAGAGAGGGAGAGGAAACACAGACAGAGAAAACATGTAGATGATAGAGGGGAGGACAAGAGAGAGGACGACGTGGGAAGAGGAATGGGATGGAGACACAAATGAATACATTATTAGTTACCTTTCTGAAACCAACATAAAAATCCTCCCCCATGCCCGTCTCTGACTTTATCTCTTGGACCGAGCTTGTCCTGTCTAACAGCTCGGCTCATAGTTTGTCCAGGAATCTGGGGCTAGAATCCAACTGGGAACATATTGCCTGCCAGAAGAGATAAAGCAGCTAATGCGGGTTCATTCAGTGCCTCCTCATTGACATTCTGCTGCCGCTGCCTGGGAAGCTCACCGCCGTGGCCAAACCCAAAATGACACCGAGCCAACAAAGCCACAACAACTGCCAAATATTGGACACATATGCACTCAAGACGGTGAG